>NC_083718.1:13252878-13555909 GCF_028564815.1 Eubalaena glacialis | reverse complement strand
AGGAAGGTTTTCTGCTATATTCTCACTTAGGATTTATATGATTTTAGCTCATGTATTTAGCTCCATAATTCATTTTTTTGTTAATTTTTGTGTATGATGCATAGCAGAGGTCCAACTTTATTCTTTTGCATAAAGGTACACACATATCCCAGAACCATTTGTTAAAAAGATTCTCCTTTCCCCATTGACTTGTTTTGGCAGCCTTGTCAAATAGCAAGTGACCATAAATGTAAGGGTTTATTCTGGACTCTTAATTAATCTATATCTCTGTCTTTATGCCAGAACCACATTGTCTTGATTACTGTAGCTTTATGGTAAATTTTGAAATTTTTGTAGTAAATTTTTATTGTAAATTTTGAAATTAGGAAAGTTCTCTATTTGGTTTTCGTTTTCAAGATGATTTTGGCTATTCTGGGTCTCTTACATTTCCATATCAATTTTAAGATTTGATTGTCAATTTCTGCAAAAATCCAGCTGTGATTTTGATAGCAGTCAAAGCTCACTTTTGAAGTATCTTCACAGTATCCTAACTTATTTTTGAAGTACCATTACAGTAACCAAAATCTTTATTAATAACCATGTTATTAAATTTGCATACATTAACCAGGCATATATTATTCTTAAAGTCAAGATGGAAAAGCACTACTTCCATTTGAAACATATCAGAAAATCTAATGGCCAGGTAATAAAATTTAATATTTTCAGGTCTCCAGGCGGGACAAGTCCTGACTTGCTTAAATGTAGATGAATAGAAATGTTAATCAATCTTTACTTTAAAGTAATAGGAGGAGTGCTTCCATCCAATTTTAATATGAAAACATCAGAAAGTGCCTCATCAGTGTTAGGGAAGCCTGGTGTTATACTTGTGAAATCAGTTATTTTATTTCTGTTGTGAGAGATCTAAGAGGAGAAATAATTGTACTGAACTGAGATGAGTTTACTGGTCAAACATAGGAACCCAAAGTCTGTGGATATTTAAGTCATATTTGGATCTATGTGCTTCTTCCCTCTGTTCTTTAGGATATTCCTTTTACAAATTCAGCACACACATCTGCATTTTCAGCTGTGGTTAAATCAGTGATTCTCCTCTTACATTCCCTGGTCAGCACCAGCAGTGTTAGAACCTAAAGTGAAGCAGAAAATGCAAATTGTTGGGCCCCAGCCCAGGCCTACAAAATTAAAAACTCTGGTGGGTGGTATCCTTCAATCTGTGTATGAACAAGCCCTGCTGGTGGAAGAGTTTGACTCCAGTAGGAGCTAAAATTTGATAACCTCTGGATTTGAAAAATGGATATTCTAAATTTACTGTATCTGATATAACACACTTTGCCTGCTTTTCTCATTTCCACCCCTGGGTTCTGTGTTTATAAAGTCATTTTCTTCTTCTGGTTAGCACCTAGTCTAACATCCCACGTGCCTTTATCTATGGTTAGCATCTTATTTTTGAAGAGCCTTTTTGGGGGAGGATAATTATACCTTGTGGTAATGGCACAGTTAAATAGTTAAAACAATTTTTTGACCTTTAAAAAATTTTATCTGTTATTGTGCAGTTTTTGCTTGTGGTGAGATTTATTTAGTATTTATTATATGCCAAGGATTAAAAACAAGGACTTAATGTACATAGACACAGATGCATATACACACAAACACATACACACAGAACATTTAATATGTATATGTATGTGTATATTAGACATATATACATATATATACATATGTACATGTATTAAGCAATTTACATACACACATAGATACATTATTTTAATCCTAATAATCACCTCAGGAGAGAAAATTATTAACATCCCTATTATATAAATGAAGACACTGAACAACAGAGAACTTGCCCAAAACTGGATCCATTAAGGGTCAGAGGGGATTCAAAACAAGGCAGTCTGACTCCAATTCAAGAGGCGTGCAGGCTACATTACACTGAAAAAAGCAGAGTATGTTTACTTTCCCCATAGGGCATGATGTAAAATCTTGGCCCAGAACACACCTGTAGCAAATGAACTTGGATTCACAAATCAACCTGCAACTATGTGGGAATGGTTTTCTGCACACTGGCTCCCTCTAAGCAAGTGAGGGTGACTTTTGAAAAGAAAACAATCCTAAATATTCCGTGAATACGCCTTCAGCAAAATATGGCGATGGATATATTTCTTACAGAATAGGATCAAAGTCAGATTAATAGTAACTATATATCCCTCAACCAAGATATACTGTAGGATCTTCAGAAGAAAATTCAAACCCAAGATGACAACATGGTTTTTCATTGCATGTTATAGGAGGAATGATGGTTAGCCATCTCTGTGGGGGAAGAACATCGCCTTAACTGCCACACTCCTCCCTGATCAGAGCAGAGAGAAACCTGGGTAAAGGAAAACCTCCATCTGACTGAAGCCTGAGATGGCCGAGCAGCCAGACGCAAGGAGAACCATAGTACAAGCACATCTTCATTGTAGGAGAGGCTCTGCCGAGGAGGAGGAGTAGGGACAGATGTATGGACTGTTCTTAGGAAGTCCTAAAGCAAGGTTATTGCAAATAAACAAAACTGCATAATAACAGGAAACTTTCTTTAGAAAAAGTCAAAAAAATCCTATTTTAACTATCTCATTGTGACTGAAGGAGAATTATGGGTTGGTAGGATTGTAGAAGCAAGTCACAGTATCCATTCATCATGACATGTGACAAAGGGATGAATAAGCTAGAGATTGTCTCAGCTGTGCTCCTCTGATTCTTTAATGCTTTGGAACGCTTGCCTAAACCCTGTAATAGAAGCATTTCAACGTGTGTTCTTTCTTGGTCTTGGGAAATGGTTCAAGGATTTCTCTGCCTCTTCTGCATGCCCTCTACTTTTCCAATTTTAGATGGAAAGCACTATGAATATAGGAAGTACCACATTCTTCAACATGTAAAACACTAAGGCAAACTCTTTAATTCAAAATTTATTTCCTAAGAATCTATTGCACCAGCAATATATACATATTTATATATACATATACATGTATATATTTCAGTGAAAAAATTTTGAATGTGAATGGCATTATGCAATTTTCTATATCATACTTTAAGAATTACTATATATGAGCTGCTCTTCTAGGTAATTTTTAGTTCCTGAGAGAAAAAAAAAAAGCTTTGTTACATGGAGAAGAATTTGAATTATAGAATGGGAATTATAGGGCTTACTTTCAATATTCTGAATTCTACTTGGCTGGCCAATTGTTTTCCCCTCTTTATAACTGTCAAAGTAGCTCTGCTTAATGCTGACACATTCAAAATTACTATTAAAAATAAATGTATTTGGAAAACATTATTCACAGATGGATATGCAAAGATGAACATAATAATGAACAAAACATAGGATCTAGACCTACATTAATACTGTTTTTAATTTCTTAACAAAAAATTTCTAATCATGATTTTTCTTTTAGGTGAACAAAATTTTCATGTAAATCTGAGACTAATCTTTTTGCTGTTCTTAGGAATAGCTAATAGCTAATTTGTCTATATTTAAAAAGTAGCTTTTAGGAATTATGTTTGCTACCTACACTTCTTAAACATTTGGCTCCATGTTTTTGGAAATTATTCCTAGTGTTTACTGAGCAGAGTTGGCTTAAAAATGGCTGTGGACCCATGTAAACACTTTCTCTAAGCTGAAACAAGATAAGGAATTTACAGAAATTAAGTAATTATAATACATACCGATGTAATGAACAAATCAAGAAGAACTCACTATTTGAGTGCAAGAATGAGTATTTCATAAATTGAATGTTTTAGACAGGAATGAAGGAAGATTGCTGGTTAAAATAAAGCAAGAAAATTTGATTTTATCAAACATCATAACAGATGCTATGCTTTTTGCACATTCTATATTGGTTGTTTTACATTCGGAACCTTTCTGTGATGTAGGGGTTATTTTTAATTTTTCTCCAAGAAGAGAGTAACACAACTCATAAACATGTACCTCTATCTATGATTAACATTTTTTTTTTTTTGCTTTACTTTTTGAAAGATATTCAAAGTAATAAAAATAATAAATATTGTACTGAAATTTAAAAGTTCAACTTAATGTGTAACTTGAGGCTTTGGACACAATACTTGGAACTTTATTCAAACCTGTCAAGTGATATATAATTTTGGAGGAAAATTATAGTTGATATGCCTTCAAATATACAAAACAAGAAAAGATTTGTTTCTCTCCGCTTTCATTGACTTGCTTTGTCATAATGCACAGTAACTTATGTTTTAAATAAGTTCCTGACTTTAAAGATAAAGTCGTAGAAGAATTACATACGTTAAATGGGTCCTCGCTTGTAAAGTATTATAAAAAGATGAAAAAAAGTCTTCTGCATTTACTTTGGGGAATTGTATTGATGTCATAAAAAATGAGACAATTAAGCATGTTAAACACGTATGAAAGGCATTTTTGTTAAACACCTATGAAAGGCATGTTTGGCTAAGTGTCATGTCAATATTTTTATTTCTATTCTAATTAAGAAACTATCACATACTGTGCTATTGTATATCTTTATAAATGAGATCTACCAGAGCCCAGGATGTTCAATCTTGAAAGAGATGAAAAGTGCTGAAAAAGGAAAAGGAAAATTATTGCAGTCGTTATTAAACCTTGGTCTTGCATGTGGAATACTGTGGCTCTGAAATAAAATGTCTTTATTTTCTTTTGCATTTGGCAGAGACCAACTTAGATGGTGATAAAATTTCCTCTTAACAAAAGCAAATAAATCAGTATCTTTTATATTTACACTCTCGCAGAAATTTATATAATTTGTGTTTTTAAATATCACTGAAAAATGTCAATGTACACTGTAGAACAAAAAAAACCTTTCAAGAATAAAGAGAGGTATTACACAATGATAAAGGAATAAATACTCCAAGAAGACATCATCATCTAATGGTGTATGCATCTAAAAGCAGAGTGTCTAAATAGTGAGGCAAAAAGTGACAGAACTAAATAAAGCAACAAACAAATCTATTATTAGGATTGGAGACTTCAACATCCCTTTTATTAACTTATAAATTAGGCAGGCAGAAAATCAGTAAAGATATGGTTTACCTGACTACACTATCAATCAACGTGCTAGACTTGGACACTTAGAGAATATTTTTTTTGACAGCAGCAAAATACACATTCCTCTCAAGTGGAACATTTATCAATGTAGACAAGATTAGGGGCCATTAAGCACACTTGAACAAATTTAAAGCATGATAATCATATTTTTATTTTATCAGATGACAATTGAATTAAACTAGAACTCAGTGACAGAAATATAGATGAAAAGTCCCACATATATTTAGAAATTAAACAACACATTTCATAATAACATGAGTCCAAGATGAAGTCTCAAGAAAAATTAAGAAATATTTTGAACAAAATAAAAATAAAACTACAACTTGCCAAAATTTGTGGGATTCAGTGAAAGCAATAGTTAGAGAGAAATTTATAGCATTAAATAAATATGTTAGAAAGGAAGAAAGATCTAAAATGAATAACCTAAGTTTCTTTCTTAGGAAACCAGAGGAAAAAAGTGTAATTTAATCCTAATACAAGGAAAAGAAAAGAAATTATAATAAACATAAATTCAAATAACATATATCAATATAATAATGTATAAAATGTATAAAAATAAATTTAAAAACAGGGAAAGAATAGGAAAAAAATCATCAAAATCAAAAGTTAGTTCTTTGAAAAGAGGAATACAATTGATAAACAGAGAAACAAAGAGAGAGAGAGTAAACACAAATTAAAAATATCAGAAACGACAGTCTCTAGGTCCATCCATGTCTCTGCAAAAGACTGTCATACAGCGTGAAGTAAGTCAGAAAGAGGAAAACAAATATTTTATAATATCACTTACATGTGGAATCTAGAAAAATGGTACAGATGGACTTACTTTCAAAGCAGAAATAGAGAAACAGACGTAGAGAACAAACATATGGATACCCAGGGGGGAAGGAGGGATGGGATGAATTGAGAGATTGGGATTGACATATATACACTATTGATACTATGTATAAAATAGATAACTAATGAGAACCTACTGTATAGCACAGGGAACTCTACTCAATGCTCTGTGGTGACCTAAGTGGGAAGGAAATCCAAAAAAAGAGGGGATATATGTATACATATAGCTGATTCACTTTGCTGTACAGCAGAAACTAACACAACATAGTAAAGCAACTATACTCCAATAAAAATTAATAATAAAAAACATAATGACAAAAATTTTTAAAAATCATAAATGAAAAGGAGTCATCACTACTGATTCCATGGGCATTAAAAATATAGTAAAGGAATACTATGAAAAACTCTATGTGCACACATGATAACATACAAAATGAACCAATTCTTTGAAAGACATAAACTACCAAACCCTACGCAAGGAGAAATAGATAACCTGAATAGTCCCACACTTATTAAAGGTATTTAATAAAAAATTAAGAACCTTTCATAAAAGAAAACACCAGGCCCCAATGATTTCACTGGTGAGTTCTATCAAACATTTAAGGAAGAAATGATACCAATTGCATATAATCTTTTCCAGAAAGCAGACAAGGGGGACACTTACCAACTCATTTTATGAGGCCAGCATTACACAAGTAACATGAAATACATAAAACAGAGACTTTCAAGAAAGGGAAAACAAAGACTAATACCTCTCATGAATATAAATGCAAAAATCCTCAACAAAATCTTAATAAGCTGAATATAATAATTTATAAAAAGAATTATGCACCATGAACAAGAAGGATAAATTCTAGTTATGCAAAGATGTTTCAACAGTGAGAAACTAACAATGTATTCTTCCACATCAGAAAGACAAAGAAGAAAATCACATCATAATATTAAATGATGCAAAAAAGCATTTGGCAAAATCCAACACCCATTCATGATAAAAAGTCTCAGCAATTTAAGAATAAGGAGGCACTTTCTCAACTTGATAAAGAACATCTACCAAAACAAAAACCACAAACACACACACAAATACAGCTAACCTTATACTTAATAGTGAGAAACTGGACACTTTCCACCTAAGATGAGGAGAAAGTAAGGAAGTTCTCTTTCATCACACTTATTCAGCATTGTACTGGACTTCTTAATTAGTGCACCAAAATAAGAAAGGGAAATAAATGGTATACAGATTGGAAAGGAATAAATATAACTTTTTTATTCCATAGATTATATGATTGTCTATGTAGAAAAGCCCAAAGATTCAAATTAAAAAATTCCTGGAAAAGTAAGTAAATATAGCAAGAACTTAGGATACAAAATTAATATACAAAAGTCAATTCCATTCCATACACCAGCAACAAACAATTGGAATTCGAATTGAAAAAAATTACCATTTATAACTGCACCCAAAAAAATGAACTACTTAGGTGTACGTCTAACATATAGACCTACATGTAAGATCTATAGGCAGAAAACTACAAAACACTGATGAAAAAAGTCCAAGAAAATAGGAATAACTGGAGAGATATTCCATGTTCAGGGATCGGAAGATGCAATATTGTTAAGATGTCTATTCTACCCACCAACATCTACAGATTCAATACAATTCAAAAAAATTCTAGTGGACGATTTTGTAGATATTAACAAACTGATTCAAGAATTTATATGGAAAGGCAAACATCTAATATAGGCAACAAAATATTGAAGAAGAACAAAATTGGAGGACACTACATGATGACAATAATCAAGATCAAGAAAAAATATATAGATAAACAAAACTGAATAGAAAGCCCAGAAATACTTCTACAACTAGACAGTCAACAGATTTTTGACAACAAGCAAAGGCAATCATAGAGAAATGATAGTCTTTTCAACAACTGGTGCTGGAACAACCGGGCATCCAAATGCAAAAAAAAAAGGAAAGAAAAAGAAAGGAAAATGGAGGCCTAGATAGAACCTACCCAGAGAGTTAACATCACAAAAATTAACTCACAATTGATCATATATCTAAAAGTAAAATGCATAATTATAACACTTCTGGAGAGAAATACAGGAATAAATGAACATTTGGTGATGAGTTTTTACATACAATATGAAAACATATATGAATGAAAAGAATGATAAGTTGGACTTTAATAAAATTTAAAACTTCTGCTGTAGACAGAACCTGTTAAGAAAAGGAAAATACAAGCCACAGACTAGGAGAAAATATTTGCAAAATACATATCTTCTGTAGAACTCATTTACAAACTATGCAAATAACTATTAAAACTGAATAATAGAAAATATACAACTCATTTAAAAATTGGGCAAAATATCTGGAAAAACACCTTAGCAAAGCAGTTATGCAGATGGTAAATAATCATATGTAAAGGTAATGGACATAATTTGACATTAAGAATTGCAAATTAAAACAGTAATACGATGCCACTACCCATCTATTATAAAGGTTAAAATCCAAAAGGAGTTAAGACCAATAGCTGGCTATACTGTGGAGCAAGAGGAACTTTCATTCTTTGCAGTGGAATTGCAAAATGGTGCAACCACTCTGGAAGACAGTTTAACATTTCCTCACAAAGCTAAATGTAATCTTGTCACACAATTTAGCAATAGTGCTCCTAGGTATTTACCCAAATGATCTGAAACTTACCTCCACATAAAATCCTGCATGAAAATGTTTATGGACGCTTTATTCATAAGAGCCAAAGCCTGAAAGCAACCAAGAGGTCCCTCATAAGGGAAGTGGAAAAACAAGACACAGTACATCATACGATGGAATATTATTTTCAGCAATAAGAAAAAATGAGCTATAAAGTCACAAGAAGACATGGATGAATCTTGAATGCATATCTCCGAGTTAAAGAAACCAGTCTGAAAAGTCTACATGCCATAAGATTCCACTTATACAACATTTTGGAAAAGGCAAAACTATAGAGACAATACAGTGTTTGTCACAGATATGGGAAGGGGAAAAGATTTAAATATGTGAAGCACAGGGAATATTTTAGGGCTGTGAAACTATTCTAATGATACTGTAATGATGGATACACAAAACTATGTATGGGACAAACCCCATAGGACCTTACAGAACAAATGAGACCCTTAGTATATTAAAATTAAATAAATAGGAGGTCAGGTGATCCCTGGTTGAAATATAAAGTGTGACAAAAGAACCTAACTGTATTACAAATGTATGAAACAATCTTGCTGAAGGGAGTGAGGGAAGTTGCCACCTAAGTAACTTTGGAAATGAATGGAATAAAACTAAAAGTAAAAATAAACAAACAAAAAACTCTGTACCTAAGCATTATACTCAGACTCATAAAGTTATTGCCCATGGCATTACATGTTAACGATTTGGATACTACTATACATGTATACTGGAAATGAACAATTAAGAAAATCAATAGTGAATAATAGGAGCCCGGTTTCTCACTGATGGAGGTGCCTACAGATAAACCAGCATAATGGCTAGAATGATCCAAGTGGAAATAATGGTTTGCAGTTGGACATATTAACATCAATGCATGTTTACTTTATTATAAACACAGTTACAAATAGAGCTATGTATAGACATGTGTATATACGATGGTTAGTATATATACATATATATCCCTACTTAGCTGAGAAGATCTAGAGCCAGTACAACCCAGTGGCAATGATCACAACTAGCACTGAGCTCTTGGTTTCTAATATTACTCTTCATGAAAAGAAAGCAAGGCTCCTTGGATAAATAGCTGATTCTAGGACTTGGAGGACAGGAATTGTGCAAAATGAGCCTGGAGCATCCACAAATTAAGAAAGTGCTAAAACATACACACACACACACAGACTGGAGTAGGTCAAGGGGATAGAGGAGAGTATGTCAAAGGTACAGTTGACAGAGGAGCTAACTGAAAGAGCTCCCAATGGGCAAAACTGGAATAATTTGAACAACAAAATAAAATGATATTAGATTATAACCCAAATTATGAAACAAATCTCATGAGTCCATAGTGATTTAAATAAATAAATAAATGGAAGAGAAGAGACAAATCTCTTGTGAAAAAGAATTCCAAATAATTTGTGTTAATACTTCTCCCTCAAGGATGAGAAACATAACTCTACCTCCTTATGCGTGGACTTTACATAGTGACTTCCTTTGACACAGATGATAGATCGGATAGATGATAGACAGATAGATAGATAGATTTATAGATATAGATTTCTCTCTGTATACATGAATATATATGGGGGGGTAAATTTACAGAAATCTTATAAACACTACTTCAGCCAAGTAATCAAGATTAACATCAACAGTGATGTCATGTTGATATTTTGTACCATTAATATGATATGGTACAATGCCACTTTACCTCCGTGATCTTCCTCCCCAAAACACATAACTCCATTCTTAGGAGAAGGATCAGGAGATTTGACTCTTTTTTTTTTTTTTTTTTTAATCAGTCATCAATTTTATACACATCAGTGTATACATGTCAATCCCAATCGCCCAATTCAGGAGATTTGACTCTTAAATGCAATGTGGTATCTTGGATAGTATTCTGTAACAGAATAATGTATTAGTTAAAAAGGATGGGAACCTGAATAAAATATGGACTTTAGTTAAAAATAATGTATCAATATTTGTTCTTTAATTGTGCCAAATATATTAACGTAACATGTTAATAACAGAGGAAACTCTGTGTGGGGTATACGGAATGTCTCTGTACTATCTTGACAATTATACCATAAATCTAAAACTGTTCTAAAATTCATTAAATGAATTTTTTAAATGGCATCTCTTGTAATATATTCACAGTTCTTTAACTTTGAACATGAACCCCCTTGACATTTTAGCTTTTAGATATTTAAGTTATTATATTTTTGTTGAAGCCTTTCATGCTGCCAAAGCAATTTTTTACACTGAAAATTTATTCTTATGCTAATTTAATCTTTTAATGGGGGTTATTTTAAATAGGATTGATTCGATAATGTTGGTGAAACTTCGCTACTAAGCAGTTTAAATGTATTTTGTACAGAATGAAAATGTAAATCGATGAATAGTTTAGAACTATAGCCTGTTGACTAATACTCAATTTTTTAATCATCTAGAAATTAATAAAATGCGACAAATTACAAGACTGTTGAATCAGCATTTCTAATTTTATTCAATTCAATATCTATTATAAAGTTCCTTTGTTACACTATAGCACATTTTAAAGTGCAATAAATAAAATGAAAGAGCATTTTATGTGAGCTAGACTAAAACAGGAATTCGCCTGAAACCTCATGAAAATATTTCAGTCTGAGTTTAAAACACATGCCTGTAAAACTTTCCACTTTTTAAAGTTATGCTTATTGAGGTTTCTGTTTATATTTTTGTTTCTTTTTAATATATGCTGTTTGTGCATTCAGGAAAGCAATTTACATGGAAAATAAACAACTTGTTTACTGCAAGTTGTAGTGCTCAAATAAAATGGCAAGCGCTCTTTGACGCACAATTCTAGTTTTGTGGTTTACTTAACTGGAAATTGTACAATATAATAAGCACTCTATTATTTTCTATGGTTGCTTTTATGTGCTACCATACATACACACAATTTGCATAATGCAAGCATTTGAAGTTTGATGTTCATGACAAATAAGGCTTTATTTTTTGCTATTTCCTAGCTGTTTTTGAACACATTTGAACTGTGTATAATAAAGGACCCTTAAAAACTATCCAATTACATAGTTTTTTCCCAATATTATTCAGTTAAAAATTCCATAGTTTTTAATATGATTTCCTATTTGACACATGGGTTAAATAAATGTAACTTGACACTTGTAATTATGAAAATTTCCTAGTTATGGTTTTATTAACTGCATTATTATCAGATAGCATACTATATGATTTTTTCCCGTGAAACTTTAATTGCTCACAAAATCATCAATTTCTATAAATGTTTCATGAAAAAAACACTAGTTGTCTTTTATTGTCTAAGATGAAAAAAAATAAGAACTTCAGAATTATTGTGTTGTAATCTTCATTTGTTTCTACCAATACCTTGTGAGTAAACATTAATAGTCTAGTTTAATTCCGTTGTGATTTGAGGGTAGACATAGTATGATTTCTAATCTTTTAAATTTGTTCAGGTGTGTTTTATGGCCTAGAATGTGATCTAGGTGAATTATCTATGTGAGCTTGAGAAAAATGTGTGTTCTGCTCTTGTTGGATGAAGGAGTTTATAGATGTCAATAACATCCAGTTGATTGATAGTGTTGCTGAGTTCAACCGTGTCCTTACTGATTTCCAGCCTCTTGAATGGGTCCATTTCTGGGAGAGAGGTGCTGAAATCTCCAACTACCAGAGTAGTTGGATTTATCTATTTTTCCTTGCAGTTCTATTGGTTTTTGCCTCATGTTGTTGACACTTAGGTGAATACACGTTAAGAATTGTTATGTCTTCTTAGAGAATTGACACCTTCATCATCATATAACTTCCTTCTTTATCTCTGATAACTTTCCTTACTTTGAAGTCTACTCAGTCTGAAATTAATATAGCTACTCCGGCTTTTCTTTGATTTGTGTTACTATGGTATATTTTTCTCCATTGATGTACTTTTAATTTATATGTGTCTCTATATTTATAGTGGATTTCTTCTAGACAACATATAGTTGAGTTGTGGATTTTGATCTACTGTAACAATCCCAGTCTTTTAATTGGTGCACTATATCACTGACATTCAAAATGATTATTGATGAAGTTAGATAAATAAGTATCATATTCATCACTGTTTTCTATTCGTTTCTCTTGTTTTTCATTCCTATTTTTTTCTTCCATTCTCTTTCTGCCATTTGTGGTTTAAATTGAGCATTTTATATGACTCCATTTTCTCTCCTTTCTTAGCATATTATGCTTTTTTTCCCCACTTTTTTCAGTGGTCACCCTTGAGTTTGCAATGTACATTTAAAAATAATCAAAGTCCAATTTCACATAGCACTTCACCACTTCACTGGCAATGTGAGTACCTTATAATAACAAAATAGTCCTAATTCTTCTCACCTATCCCTTCTATTATTGCTCTCATTCATTTCCCATATATAAGGCATACATAAGCATATCCACAAGCATACATAATCAAATACATTTTTGCTATTTTAATATGAAAAAAACCTGTTGCCTGTTAAATCAATTAAGAATATGATAAAAGTTTTTATGTCATCTTCACTTCTCTTTCAGTGCTCTTCCTTTCTTCATGTAGATCTGTATTTTTGACCTATTTTCCTTCTCACTAAAGAACTTCTATTAGCATTTCTTTCAAGGTAGGTCTATGGGCAACAAATTCCCTAAATTTTTGTCTGAGAAAGTCTTTTTTTCTCCTTCACTTTTTTTTTTTTTTTTAAATTTTATTTATTTATTTATGGCTGTGTTGGGTCCTCGTTTCTGTGCTAGGGCTTTCTCCATTTGCAAGCGGGGGCCACTCCTCATTGCAGTGCGTGGGCCCCTCACCACCGCGGCCCCCCTCGTTGCGGAGCACAGGCTCCAGACGCGCAGGCTCAGCAATTGTGGCTCACGAGCCCAGCCGCTCCGCGGCACGTGGGATCCTCCGGGACCAGGGCTCGAACCCGCGTCCCCTGCATTGGCAGGCGGACTCCCAACCACTGCGCCACCAGGGAAGCCCCTCTCCTTCACTTTTGAAGCATATATACATACATTTGAGGGAAAAAAATCTATCTAATATATTTAAAAATCTGTTGTAATTAATAAGAAAAAATGGTAGAAAATCTAACAGAAAAGTGGAAAATTATTTAACAGGTATGCCATAAGATATGATCTATAAACAAATGAAAAAGTCAATGCTATTAATCATCAGGGACATGAAATTTTAAAATGTAATATAGTACCAAACCACACCTACTGTAAAGTCTAAAATTAAACAACCAAACAATTTGTAGAGGCTCTGGAGCAATTGAAACACCCTTAAAATGTTGATAAGAGTGTGAATAAATATGGTCATACATACTCAAACTGAATATATGCATTTTTTACTATTTAGCAGTTGTATTTCTAAGTATATACTCAAAAGAAACATTCAAAAGTGTTCATCAAGAAACATGTAGTTGAATTACATAACACCAGTATTCACAATAGCCCTAAGATGGAAACTTCGTATAAGTTAACACTGTGAATTAGAATAGAAAATGAATTATATACACACAGACTAAAAATCTATACAGTAATACAAATAAACTGAAATTCAAGCAACCAGCAATAGTGTAGATAAATCTCACAAATATATTGATGAGTGAAAGAAGCCAAGCATAAAATAATACGTATTGCATGATACCACATATATAAAGTTCAAAAATGGGCAAAGTCATTCTAAGGCATAAATTAAAATAGTATTTTTATTAGTCAGGTTTCTCCAGAAATACAGTGTGTGTGTGTGTGTGTGTGTGTGTGTGTGTGTGACAGAGACAGAGAGAGAGACATAAGGAATCAGCTCACACGATTATGAAAGTTGGAAAGTTCCAAGATATTCAGCAAGCTGCAGACCCAAGGACAGCTGATGGTTTAGTTTCAGTCCAAAGGCTTATAGGCTCAAGACACAGAAAAAGCCAATGTTTCAGTCTGAGTTTGAAGGAAAGAAAAAAACAAATTCAGACAGGAAGAATTCTCGTTACTCAGGAGAGGGTCAGCCTTTAGTTCTATTCAGGATTTCTACTGATTGGATGAGGTACCCATGTTATGGAGGGCAGTCGGCTTAACTCTCAATCTATTGATTTAAATGTTAATCTCATCCAAAAGTCCCTCACAGAAACAAACAGAATAATGTTTGAGCAAATATCTGGGCACCTTGTGGCCTAGTCAAATTGACACATAAGATTAACCATCACAGTACTTAGATTGGATTAGTGGCTGGAGGTACACAGGTGGGGCTTCTGGGCTGCAGGTAATGCTCTGTTTCCTGAGCTGAGTGCTGGTCACACATGGGTGTTCAGTTCGTGAAAGTTTATCAAACTGCATACTTATGATTTGTGCAACTTCCTACACACACATATGTTGGTAAATGCCTACTTAAAATAACCTGCATGTAATGGAGATTTAAATGATTTACATTTATAAAGCTTGTCCCCTAAGATAGTTTAGGTTTTCACAAATAGTGTACACAATAAAACATGTCTGTAAACATATCCACAAGGAAGTCTATTAGAATTTTATAATTTCAACTTTAGATGATTTTTGATCTCCAGATTAATTACAGATACATATGTCAAAATTACAAAAATAAAGATGATAGTGTATACCATGTGATAGTATTATAAAATATTAATCATGCATTTAATAAAATTGACCTGGAGTAGATAGCCAGAGTATGTATAGTTAATTTATAACTTTAAGAAAAAGGCTGTTTTTGACTACTTCTAGAAAATATCTTTTCCTTCCCCTTAGAATGGCAGTCTTGTGTCAAATGACTACGTGTTAATTTTCTTAAAGTGTTAGTACCTAAGAAATCATTAATAATGAATCCCCTATTATATGCTAGTGATGGGACACTATATTCAGTGCTGAAAATATACTTTTCTTAAACTGGGGCAGTTAAAAGTAAGGCACACTGGTTAATTATTATTTTGCATACTCTACATATATACATACATACACAGTACATCTGTGGTTTTAGGACATGTTCACCATGGTTCACCTAAAACCATTTAGAGTGTCCACAGATATTTCCTGTGATTATTGCTTATTCTTGTAAACTGCCAAACATTATTTCTTCATTCTCACTGACATGACTCACAAGAATCATTTACCATTTCCATATTTTTTTTTTGCTTTTGAAGCAACCATGATTATTTTGAATAATTTTAAAGTGTTTTAATTAAGACTTTCAAATTATGATGTCATCAGTATTGTTAGTTTCTGAACCAAATTATCAGAAACATTGGGAGATGAATACTTTTTGCATAAAATTCACGTTAAGTAAAATAAAACTAAACAAATTCTCATATTTACCTATGTGGCATCACATTAAATTACACATTTTATTTTCTTTTTAAGTCACTTTCTGTCATTTTATTTTACAGAATTTTTATACTCATTTCAAAGTTCTGTCACCAAAATGAGTTATCAGAAACTCTTATAATTACCATAAGTGAGTAAGCTGTGTAGTATTGAGTTCTGTTTTCATGTGAGGAAATTTAAAATTGGAAGTTAAGTAACAAAACTAGTATTAGAAACTATACATCTTTACTCTTAATCAGTATCTCTTTACACAATAACACATGATATCCATGTATGAAATTTTCCATTGAAATGAAACATCTTAGAACTTTCAATTCATGTACATTATGAAAAATAAGTGATTAGCAATCTTGTTTGTCACTATTTCTTGATTCAATTATGACAATAAACTAAATTTAGTGTCAACTTGTAGTTCTTTATCCAAGCCCTGAAAGATACCTGAGAAGTGACTTGATATTGCAGAGAAATGTCGCATGCAAAATTCAGAAACAAGGTTAGTGAGAAGATTTTGTCACCATAAGTAATTAAAACAGAAAGATTTACTCATCTAAAATTAGTCTTTCAAATTACCAAGCAATACCAAACTAATGCTTTCTTCAAGATGTTGAAGAAAAATTGATGTGTACATAATTTTTATTTTTATAAAATTAACTAAGTACTTATTTATTCTTAAGCACAATAAAGATATTATTCCTTCATTCAGTCAAGGTCTATTGACCATCTTCTATTTGTAATTTCATGGTTTGGGTCACTAAAGTGTTTACAATCCAAGATATGTATTTATGCATGCATGTGACTAAGTATTTATACCTAATTTTTTTTTCCAAGACAAGTTTTAACATGGATGAAAGACTACTCTGGAAGTCAGAAAACAAACCCTACTGGGAAAATTCTGAAATCCATATGATACAGCTGTAAAAGTCAGAAGCGGGTTAACAAAATGAATGTGTACAGCCAGACTAGCCAGAATCTCATCAGCAAAAAGAATACAAAATCAAAATAAATACTGCATCAACTATTCCTAAGTAAGTTAGCAAAAAATGATATATGAGAAAATAAACAATTGAGAAAGAAAATATGGCTTGGAATACTATGCAACCATTAAAATTCTGCGCAACCTTTTGGTATAAAACATTGTTCACAACAAATTAGGTAAAGAGAGAGAGAACAAAGGAGACAGGAATCAAGGAGGTAGGAAACATTTTTAATTGCACAATCTAAATATATAAAAGGTATAGAAAGGCACTACAGTTGGCCCTCCATATCTGTGAGTTCCCCATCTGCCATCCACAAAAAAGTTTTTTTTAATTCCAGAAAGTTACGAAAAGCAAAACTTGAATTTGCTGCAAAGGCAATTATTTACATAGCATTCACACTGTGTTTACTACTATTTACATAGCATTTATAATATATTAGGTATTATAAGTAACCTAGAGATCATTTAAAAAGTATATGGGAGGATATGCATAAGTGATACAACACACTACGTCATTTTATACAAGGGACTTAAGCATCTGCAAATTTTGGTATCCTTGGGGGTCCTGGAACCAATGGCCCTGTGATACTGAGGAATGACTGTACATGCACATAAAAGGTCAAAATCAAAGAATTCTTCATATTTCAAGTGATATAAATAGACTGTTGCCTCCTAAGAAGATCCATATTCTCCATGATCTATTCTTTTTGAAATCCATTACCAGAATGAAGTTAAAAATTAAATATCAACCATATGAAACAGTTGATTTTTGCCCACCTGTTTATAATACATCAGACATGCTTTTATTTGCTAACTGGGCGACAGAAGAAAGGGTATCATGCAAATATGCAAGAAGATAGAGCTGTGACTGATGTTTCTGCATGTAAAATCTGTCTAGACTAAATAAAGTAAGAACTACAGTTGAGTCTGTAATTACACTTTGACAGTCTTCATAATGCTGAAGTTTGAATCAGTGTTATAGATATGCAAATGGTCCTTAACAATTTATTTTCTATTACCAGAAGCATTCTACATATTACAATATTTTGAATTATTTGCTATATAAGTGATCTGTAGAGACTGAACCTGATTCTTCACTCACATTAAACATGTCCGATTTTAACACAAAAAAACTCACAATATACAATATATTTTTGTTTCAACTTAAGTTTAAAAAAAAAGAAAACATATTAAAAGTGTAGCCTGACTCAGTATTTGCAAACTGTATTACTTTCTAAGCCCATATATAATTATCACTTTGAAAATACTTTAAGATAACCAATTTTATCAAGACACACAACCTTTCATATTGTCTCAAGTAGAAATAAAAGTATTCTATTCGTTTCTGTTATTTAATTGTTTTAAGAGAGGAAATCACAAACTCCAATTGATTAAAAACAGGTTATTTGCAGATCATGCGTGTTGGTTCCAAGGAATTTGGAGAACTTTCATTGATGGATTTGTCGCCACTGACTGGCTCTTTTCCATGGCTAGATGGTGGTTCTTCTTTTTCTACTGAATCAATCTTCTGTTACCTGTCCGAGATCATTCCTTCAAGCCCAAGTTCTTGTTTGTGCAAGTAATCGAGTTACTCAAGCGTTTATCTTTTATAGTGAAACACATGGTATTTTCGGCATGTACCCTCAGATAAAGAATTTTCACACTATCTTATCATTTTATTTAGACCCAAAATGATTTTCACCACTTTCATAATGCTCATAATTTTTTTTATTCAGAAAAACTTTCCAACATACAATTGGAGCCTGTATACTTCAGGAATATTTCTTGTACTTTGTTATGGCCCCAGAAGAAGCAGAAGACCTGGTTGTAATACCAACTTGCTGAATTTTTGTACAGAACATTCAACAGTCCTGAAAAATGTCTGAGGACATACTCTGGACGTCAGTATAGGGACAACAAGATATTTATGACTTATACATTAAGTAAAGGATGTCTCTCCTGAGTTGTTGGTTGTGATGAAATTCCTGGAAAAAAAATAAACATATTTTATCCTCTAAGCTTATAACCAAATTTAGCCATTCATTATACTACCAAGTAATTGATAAGTTTTAAAATTGCTTTGATAAGGGTATGACTCTATTTCTCATAAGAGCAAAATACCTGCTAGTGTTTAAGATATAAAAGGTAACATCTCTTATACTCACCTTTGTTGACTGGAACTCTCCAGTCAGTAATAAAAATGACCCTAGTTTCATCGGATATAAGTCATGTCTAAAACACTCAATCAGCATAAAAGTACAGTTTGCGCACCACCAGGATCAAAAACCACAACACCAGTCTCCCTGTGTTTCCCAAGAGTGCACTGAGCTGGCTGTGGACCGTTTCACATACATTATAAGGTCACTGTAACCCCATTACTCTCTTTGAGATAAAGAACATTCATGAAAAAAAGTGCATTTTGAGGCACAGGCTAGGAATAGAGAGCAGTCAGAGGCAGTAGGTGAACTATCAAAACATGGGTAAAGGCAGTGCCTGCCTTTCCTCTGTTGGTTTGTAAAGTCACTTATTGGTGGTCAAGTCAGTGAAGCAGCCATATTAATTAAGTGCATGGCCCCTTGACCACTTGATCTAAGAGACTATTTGAACAGCATCTTTAATATAAATATGTATATAGTTTGTAATAAATAATTTGTGGTTTGGTAATTGCAATCATTGTTGCTTTTGTTGTGGTCATCCATTTACAATGCTTGGTGTCAGTTTATTTATCTCTTGTAAAAATAAAATACAGTGTGTGTGTGTGTGTGTGTGTGTGTGTGTGAGTTGTGAAAAAAAAAAGAAAGAAAAAAGAAAAAGAATTCACTGGTGTAGGTGGGGTGATATTTGCATAATTACTCATGTAGATTTGATTGTATATTTATTTTATTATTTTGATTAAACAATGCTACGGGGGTGGGGGGGGGAAATAAATAAATAAATAAATAATTTGTGGTTTTCCTGGT
Organism: Eubalaena glacialis; assembly: GCF_028564815.1. Lineage (NCBI taxonomy): Eukaryota > Metazoa > Chordata > Mammalia > Artiodactyla > Balaenidae > Eubalaena > Eubalaena glacialis. The sequence goes on along the minus strand of NC_083718.1, from coordinate 13,536,011 downwards.
TGCCTCTTTCAATTGGCATCCTTGAATTTCATCTTTTGTCTATCTTGAACCAACGTCTGAATTCAAACTTTTTATACAAATATAATCATTGCCAGTTGGCTAAAATGAAACGTAACACTGAATCTGATCTGGCAGCGATGATCAAGGAACTGAAACCTCCTGCTGCTGCTTCCTCTTCCTTCTACATGTTTTACTTGTAATGAACTATTTGCTGTGGTCTCAGATTTCAGCACCAGGCCCCCGAGCAAAATGTTCATTTGCCTCCAACTTGAGGTAATCAACAAACTGTAGGTTTTCTCCTTGTGCTCTAATATGAAGAACAGAAAGAACCCTTAATGGGCTTTAAGGAGGAAAAAAAGAGCATTTTTTTCTTATGTATCCTGGAATGATGAGCCTTGCTGCCAGAAGAAGGGAAAGCTACATCTGAAGGGAAGGAGGGCTGCTAAGGACAAACATTGGTTCCTCAAATGGCACAAAATCAACATTGTATATTACAGAATGTAAGTCAGTAACATCATGAAGATAAAGTAAGAATAATATATGCTTGAAAAAAGTTGCATCATGCATATTAAGTAATTTGAAATTTTTTGAATATGAAATCAAGTTGCTGAAGATTTGCTATGATCTATAATCTAAAATGTGCCAGTGGCTTTAAGTCCTGATTTGTTAGACTTAATTTAAGCACAAACAAAAACATATACAACAGCTTGTCTAAACAGATCCTGGCTGGAATAATTTCTAAAACAAAAGTAAATGCTCTCCAGTTATATATCTATGCCTACAATAAAAATGACGACAGCTTTCTGCATCAGGAAGAAAAAGAAAAACAGCAATAGATATAAACTGTATAAGGCAGTTCTTTTTTTAATGTAATTCTTTTTAAAATTTTATTAATTTATTTATTTTTGGCTGAGTTGGGTCTTCGTTGCTGCGCGTGGGCTTTCTCTAGTTGTGGTGAGCGGAGGTTACTCTTCACTGCGGTGCGCGGGCTTCTCATTGCGGTGGCTTCTCTTGTTGCAGAGCACGGGCTCTAGGTACACCGACTTCAGTAGTTGTGGCACTCAGACTTAGTAGTTCTGGCAAGGGCTTAGTTGCTCCATGGCATGTGGGATCTTCCTGGACCAGGGCTCAAACCCGCGTCCCCTGCATTAGAGGTGGATTCTTAACCACTGCACCACCAGGGAAGTCCAAGGCAGTTCTTAACTGTATTTCACAAATATAAATTTTATGGATCAAATTATGGTCCATAAAAATCACTATCACTTAAAAGACATTTAAACCTCTGTACTCCTGTGGCCATATTATCAGGCCATATAATTGAGGGCAAGAAAAATATTCCATAAAATAGTGAGAGCTATATTGAAGCCAGATCTTTTGATATACCTTAAAACTAAATCCACATAAATGGGAATACATTTATAACAGAATTTTCTGAAATCCTATGCTAATTAAAGACACAGGTAGAAATAGCCAGGGATGATTTTTGTGATATGCTCAAAGTGTTCCAGTGTTTGATTTTATTTACAAAAGGAAATAATAATACATAAAATTTTCAGATGATTCATGGTCCTACTAAAGTCACTTATTGTTGGAAAGTAAAATAAGTAACATTACACAAATCTGAGCTTACAAAAGGCAGAATAATGTAGTGATAAAAACATTGCTCATGTCTGCTTCCTGGGAAAGATATGGGCTAGCAAAAGGGTCATATGAATTAGCCCCTGAATTAGATATGCACCAGGATATTTCTAGGTATTTTTTTTTTGGAGCCCTCAGGAAAGTTAGAGTTTATCCAAAATGAGAAAACCTGGTAAAGAAGAGGACATTTTTGTCTGTGAACTTTTGTATGTAGCTGGTTTACTCATGCATGATTGATAGCACAGAACAAAATAAGTCAGCTACAGGCAAATACTTCTATCTCATTACATTTCACTTGCCTTCTTGTTTTCTATTCATATCCTCCTGGTATTCTGAGCTCTCTTTCCAGCTCTGCTTCTCAAGGTCCACCCAAATCCATCCCGACCTCCTTATTTAGGAGACGTATGGTATGTGAAATACCTTTTAGCTAGAAAATTCCATGTAGAAGCAAGATGAATTATAATCATTTTGGGATGAGATGAGAGACTGGATATTAGAAACTGTTGAAACACAATTTTACGTAAATTATATGGTGGAATCCTCACGACAACACTGTGATGTAGGTATTATTTTTATAGACAGCTCAGAAAAGTTACTTTCATGATGTGTATCAAATCTGTCATCAAATTCTCTCTGTTCCATGGTTAGCATGTATCCAGAACCAGAACACTTCTCTATCGTCACCCCCTTGGTCAAACCCACCACAGGTGCTCACCTGGAACATTCCAGTATTCTGCTGCCTCTGCCCCTGCCCCATATTGTCTATTAGAAACATAGCAGAGTATTGTAAATTCAGGAATGTCACAAATCAGTTCGAAATCCTCAAGTGGCTTCCCCTTTGACTTAGAGAAAAATACAAAACCTTATTATCATTTACCAGGCTGCATACGATGCTGACCTTCACCCTATCCCCAGATCATTCTGATCCAGTTTCATTGGCTTATTTACTCTTTCTCAAACAAACCTCTTCAGGCCTGATCTTTGCAGGTGCTTTTCCCTCTGCATGGGAGGTCTTTTCCTCCGATATCCCTGTGGCAAAGCACTCCATTTCTTACGAGACTCTGATCAAAGGTCACCTGGCCAGTCAGACCTTGCCTAACTCTCCTAAACAAATCAGAACCCCCATCCCCATCCTCTTTCAGTATCCCCTTTACCATTTTTTTTCTCAGTAGCTTTTATTTGTTATCAGTTGTATATTGTATGTACTTGTTTATCTACTGTATATCCTTCTGACTAGAATGTAAACTTCATGAGGATTGACACTATTTCATTCACTGCTATGTCCTCGGTGCCTGGCACATGCTCGTACATAGCAGGTATGCAATAAATAGTTGTTGAATTAATCTATGACCCATTCCTTGCCAAGTGTTCAGTCTAAGGTAGTCATGGTAATAGCCTCTCCTAGCAAAGGATTGTTTCAGGAGTGGTTTTTTGACATCAATATAGCCAATGTTACATAAAAGGAGGTCTCTGGGGCATTCTGGGAACTTTCTCCTATTCCTCAGATACCAAGACCTCAGAAGAGACCGTCTCCCTTCTGCCTTTACTTTTTCTTTGTAAAAAGTGATGTCTGGCACTGCTGTGGCCATCATGTCACAGGCCTATGCATGCTGTGAATACTGTGGATGTCAGAGACGAGAGGTAGAAAGGATCTGAAAGAAATCTGATGTCATTTTTGAGCTCCCAATTCAATCATTGTGGAGGACACCCTATCTCTGGGCTTCTTTTTTTTTTTTAAGTATTTATTTATTTATTTATGGCTGTGTTGGGTCTTCGTTTCTGTGTGAGGGCTTTCTCTAGTTGCGGCAAGCAGGGGCCACTCTTCATCGCGGTGCGCGGGCCTCTCACTGTCGCGGCCTCTGTTGTTGCGGAGCACAGGCTCCAGACGCATAGGCTCAGTAATTGTGGCTCACGGGCCCAGCTGCTCTGCGGCACGTGGGATCTTCCCAGACCAGGGCTCGAACCCGTGTCCCCCGCATTGGCAGGCAGATTCTCAACCACTGCGCCACCAGGGAAGCCCTGGGCTTCTTGATACATGGGATAACAGATTTCCCCACTGTTTAAGCTTGAGTTAGAGGTCCCCTATTTGTGGCCAAAGCATTGTCCCCCTGTCATAAAAGGTAGGTGCAGCCCTTGGAGCAGAGCCATGTGACTTGTTTTGGCCAATGAGACATCACATTGTGACCAAAGCAGGAATTTACAAAGTACTGGAGAATTGGGGCTTTCGTGCTTGCTACTTCTGGAACACTGGAACAGCCAGTTGTGAACAAACCCAGACTAATCTACTCAATGATGAAAGACACAGGGTGATGAGAGACACACAGTCACTACCACTGAATCAGCTGACAGCCAACTGCCAAACATGTAAGTAAAGCCATTGAGCGCTAGCTGACTGCCAATGCATGAGGGAGTCAGGTCAAGCCCAGCAGATGCACTGCTTAGCTGAACTAAGGCCAAACTGCTGACCCACAGAATTGTGAGCTAAACAAGTGGATGTTATTTATAAATATTGGTGTATATATGATATGTAGATACATCAGCATCTTACCTGATATATACAGTGACAAAAGAGTTTGATCTCTTATACAACTATTCTTTCTACCTTAGCAGCTGTAATAGTATTCATGGTGTCAGTGCTTTCATATTCCAAACCTAGACATTTAGAAAAAAAGCGAAGTTAAAAATGGGTGGAAGGGTGTATGAAAAAGACTGAAGCAAGCATGTTCTTGTTGGTGATGTGTAGACACCAGTTGCAATACCTCAGTGAGAACTCTCTGTCATAAATGCCACAAATAACAGTATGATGAAAACTTAGAAATAATAGAAGAACTTAGAAATAATAGTTCTATTCCCAATTTGTATTTCTACGGCAAATTTCTTTCATTAGAGACACTTATTATGTCAAATTAATCCCAATGGGTCCTGGCCCGCAGCTTCTCCATTTCCCTGGTGCATTAGAACTCATTTTTACAGATGAGATGGCATCCTGGAAAAGAGGCCACCTGTCTGCCTAAGCATCTTGTCACTTGGTGAACTTGCTGACATGCAACAGAATTACAAAGATAAATCCTGACTACCTGGAATAACGGATGGGTTGTTCAGTGCACGGGTCTTCTTTCTTTAGGGTGGGCTGACACGTGTGCTGACGAAGGCCAGCGACAGGCCTGCCTCTGCCACCCCTGTCCCGACTCTCCTCTCCAGCTCGCTCTAGGCACGCTGGTATTCCAGTTTGACTAAACATGTACAACTTTGCTTTATAATTGCTTTGCTCAGATTAAATTTCTGTTCCTAAGGTTTCGTCTTAAGTGTATAATAACTTTTTTTCTCCCACTTCAGAATATGTCATCTAGAATATTTGACTTGGCTCAGAACCTATCAAGGGACATATGAATATCTAAAGATATTCATTCTGGGGAAATCTGGATATTTTAAAATTTAATTAAACATCACCTATTCTGGACTTCCCAGTAATAAGTATATCATAGCAATAGCTTCTCTAGGATCAATGGAAAATATTTGAGTAAAACAACAAATTAATATACATGTTTGGAGTGAACAGAAATATCAATATAGCAAAAATGGGATCACTGACCTCAGTTTTAGTTCCCGATAGTTTCGTACAGGTTTTATTTTACTTTTATGGAAATTATTTTAATTCTTTAAGTCTCAATTGTCTGATCTGTAAAATGGGAATAAAAACAGGTATGAGAATGCTCATCTGAGTGCTATGAGTGAGGGCTGGGTAGTGAATGTGCTCCAAGGAAGAGAAGAAATTCCCACTTTGAGGCATAGCTGTTGCACTTTTGGCAGAGAGTTAGAGCAGGTTTAGGAATCATTCATTCAAGCTGCATATTTTTTCTGTGAAAGAATTTTAACTTGACAAATAAATTTTAGAAGAAAAGTTATTTTGCTGCTGAGAACCAGAGATAAACAAAAAGATCTAAATAAATACACACACACACACACACGCAGATATCTCCATAAAAATATCCCACAAGCATCTCTACAATTGCTTCTTACTTTCAATGACTAAAAAGAATGTAAAATTTATAAAACAGGAAATGGAACAATGGGACCACATGAAAAAGGAACTAGAAGGCCTGTTAAAAAGAAATAATGAAACAAAAATTAGCCATAATTAGATAAGAAGTTGAATTAACACTGCATTCAAAAAAATAAATAGAAAAAAATCCTGAAATAAAGGGAGCCAAATTTATAAAACAAAGGACCCTCTAATTCTAGGTTCTGTTATAAAGAAATGAGGGAGGTAGGAACTGCAAAATTAAAATGTTGTGATGAACTTATTGGTTGTTTGATTAAAGAGAGAATCCCATAGTATCCTGGACAGTGAACCAAGGCATCAAACAAAATAATACAAACACACATCAAACAAAAAAAACAAAACCTGTATGCCTACTATCAAAGTTCTCTTCTAAAATCCTATGTACCAGAAGATAGTGGGGAACAGCCACAAAGTTTTATGAGAAAATAAATATAACCTTAGAATATGTCAAATTGTCTTCATGTATTAGAATATCTCAAGGCATTTGAAAATATACAAACATGACTCAGGTCCATATGCCAATAGCCAAACCTACCTACCAGCATTCTTCTCTATACTGTACACAGTTCTCTGATTTATTGTTTTTGTGTTACGTGTTATTCTCTCTGCTCCAACCCCACTGCCATCCCCTGACTTCATTTCTGTTTGGCTTAAAATAGAACTAGTATTTTTCGAGTATATCTTTCCTCTAATAGTTTGCCAAACATAGCCAATAAAAGTTAACACACTATGGGTTTATTAAGTTCACAAATTGCCATCTATACAATCACAGGTGACAGTTTTACCAAATGTTTTACAACTATGTAACATAAACTTCCTTCACTCCTGCAATTGCCTCACCACCTCACTACTTGACACCTAAACCATTTCTCCACTTATTCTCTGTTTGTGTTATGACCACACTCCCAACTTCTTGTTTCTCAATTTCTGTGTTATTCAGAGTGAGCTCAAGGTCACATTATGACTTTCATGGGTCCTAGGACTTTTGTGGCCTCTTCTTTCAGAAAAACACTTATTACCATATCTCATGACTGCATAGATATAAACATGAATATAATCCAGACTTGATTACATTAATTTTTCTTCTGATTTTAAGGAAATTAAAACATTTTTCCAGGTCCCTAAAACAATGGGACTTAGACATTGTACCTACCACGTTTAATAGGTGAGTCAGCTTTGAATGTACTAGATTATAATCTAATAGCAAAAGAAATCTCAAATTACCAGGGACTTAAAACAAGAGAAGTGTACTTCTTGCTGAGGTTACATGTCTGTGTGCACTAGGCTGAGTCTGGATATGTGATGTCCTTGCTGTGGAGCTGCCCTTTTGTAAAATACCTTCTTACCTTCTGAACTCATCTCACAGCCCTGTCCCCTATTTCAACCCATATACCACCATGTAATGCAGTTCACTGCTCTGAGAACATCGTGTGGTTTTACATGTGGTTGTGCCTTTAACATAAGTTGTTATTCTGCCTGGATTACTTTCCCCTCTTGTTTTCCTGATGAGGTCAAATACGATTTCAAATATTATCTCAATATGAGGACTTTCCAGTGAGTTGTCTGCACTCCTATATAGTTTTATACATACCTCTATTATATAATTTATTAAATTGCTATTAGTGTATATGCTTTTGTGCTTCATTAGGATCACATATAAAACAAGACTGGGAATGCAGAGAGTTCATTTTTGTATTCCAAGTACTGTGTTCAGTGCTTTTCAAATTATAGGTGTACAATAACATACAATGATGCAATCAATCTATACATGTATAGATTGATTGTATACATGTATGACCATATGGAAGGATAAGACAAGGCAAAGAAGAATTGTGTGTGTGTGTGTGTTAATTCTGAATATCTGGGAATATTGGGAATATTCCTCTTCTAAAGTGTCCTGTTTAAAAATCTGATCTGAACACGTCAAACCCAAAGTAGAAGAAGGTGTGAAGTGTCACCGATTGATGGAAGAGTAGGTATCAATGAGCTTAGAGGGAAGAAATAATCAATATGAAAATCAGGTTGTTGAAATTGGGGCCAAGAGGGCAATCTGCATCACCCCCCTCTAAGTCACATCTAGTAACTACTATTCCCCCAGCCCTCCGACCCCACCCCAGCAAGGGTAACCATTATTCTCACTTCTAAAACTATAGATTGGTTTTGCCTGTTTTTGAACTTTTATAAATGGAATCATGGAAATCCATCCTCATTGTTTTATTTTTCTAATTCTTCTTTTTTTTTTACTTGATAAACCTGTGTTTATTTTATTTTAGCCTTTATATCCCTCTCCCAGGCTGCCTGATATCGCTCCCCCACCCAACTCCGGAGGCAGCCTGACCGCATGTTGTGCTTTGGGGGTGGGTGGGGGGAGACTGTACCTTTAGTGCTTGTAAACCTACACCAGGACTGGGGCCAGCACCTCACCACACCAGCTAGGTCTGGCCAGGACATGGGCACTGGGCAGGTCCTAACACCCCCTGAGACCCAAAGCCTGTGGACAAGAGCTGCCATCCCCATCCCCACCACTCAGGACTTGGGGAAGAGGGGCATGGAAAGCGAACCAAGACCCCCAGAGCACCTGCAGGAGAGCAGGCCTTGCCAGGGAGAAGGCAAAGAACCAGGTGAGATTCTTGAGGTTCCTTTGTCTCCAGCCAAGGCCCCTTGCCCTCTCCCTGGGGGCAGTGCCAACTGTCCCCCCAGCCCTCACTGGCCAAACTCAGAACCAGGGCACCCTATCCCTTCCCACCAGCCAACAAGAAACAAAAGCAGTGAAAACACCAAGCTTTGTTGCTAGGAAAAAAAACACCCTAAGTATTTAAATTAAAACTCAAGCTCCAGTCAACTGAGCCAGCAGTGAGCTGGTGATTGCAGACACACAGCCCCCATTCTTCTGCAAGCCCCAAGGTCTCCAAAGGCAGCAGGAAGGGGCTAAGGGCCGAGTCTGTGTGTCACCAAGAGGGAGCCTCTGGGGAAATAAAGATTAGGGCAGGGGTGTCCTCAGGGAGTCCCAATTTGGGGGCACTGAGGACTGTAAACATGACCCAGCTTGAGGACCAGGGGTGTCCCAGCCCCATCAGATTCTCCCTGGATGAAGAATGGCCACTGTAGTGAGTGAAAAACAGAAGTTGGTCTCGAAGCAAAGCGAGACCTGGTCTCCCTCTTGGAATATTGTGGGCAAGAAGGGGGCTGAGTCTGTGAGCTCAGAGAGGGGCTGCGATGGAGGGAGAGGGTTCTGGAAGCCAAATATGGCTTTGCAGCTGCTTCTTTGCTCCTGTCAGATTGGCACCCGGGCCCTTTCTGGGCTGTGAGTCAGCTCACGGCCCCTCCTCCCTAGGGGAACCTGCTGGAAAGTCAGCTCAGGCTACAGCTGCCCAGCCCAGGCCTGGACAAGGTCAGGCGAGCTCCCGAGAGGCCCCGGCCCAGGCTGGGGGTGGGAGAGCTGGCTTCGGGGAGACAGAGGATGTGGTTAAGGAGTGTTGGGAGAGGGTGAGAGTTGCCACAGGAACACAGACATGGCCCAAGGCCAGAGGGCCGCTACTGTCCCAGGAGCATCACCTCGAGGCCTGGCTGAGGCCCCGGGGGAAAGTCCTGCCTCGGCCTCACTCCGGGCCGGGAGCCCCGGGGACCAGGCCATCTCACGGTGCTGGGCACACAGGAAAGCCCACACTTCTGGAGGCAGGCAGGCAGCCGGCAGCCAGGCAGCTCCTCCGGCGGGCCTTGGAGCCAGAGGGTCAGGCCCAGGTGCGGTGTAGCACAGCCCGACCTCCTGTCCGCGTGAGGCCCAGTCTGGAGCCTCTGGACCAGCGCTGACGGCGCATGTGCCTTCCAGGCCACAGATCCTCACAGGTCCCAGCTGCCCCAGTGGAGGCCTGTTGCCAGCAACACGCCTCTGCTAGGTGATTCGGGACAGGCGACCGAGGCACCTGCAGGGCTGGGTTGGGGGCTACAGTTCCCACAAAAGCAGCCCTCCGGCTGCTTGAGGATCACCCAGGGCCTGGATTCTCCTGAGGATCAGGCACGATGGCCTCCTCACGGCTGGGCTTTCTCTGAATGACAGAGGTCCCAAAGCACCCCTCAGAACCCAGCATCTTCTCAGAGCCTGAGTCCCCGAGAGCAGACCAGGCAGGGACCTCCGGGCTCAGCCCGACTGCGACTGCCCTCAGGGCCAGGTTCCCGTGTCTCAGGGCTGGGCCTGTCACAGCAGGGCCTGGGGCTGGAGTGGCACCAGAACCAGGGCCAGTGCTGACCTCAGGGCTGGCCTTGACCGCTTCCCCTTGGTTCCGGCCCTCAGCCCTATCCTCAGGGCTGGGCCAGGCTGCGGAGCCACTGGCTTCTCAGCGCCCTGAGCTCCTGGCCGTACCACTCGTGCAGCTGGGCGAAGGATGCCGAGTCGAGAGGCCCGTTGGGCGCCGAAGCCCGCCGGCGGGGCGGCAGTGGCGGGGGCTCGGGGCCGGGCCGGGGGCGGCGCCGGCGGGGGTCTCCGTTCTCTTTGGGCGGGAGCGCGCGGGGTCGGCGGGCCAGGAGTGGGCCGCCTGCGCGCACGGCCGCCAGCCGGTGCCCCAGCTCGCGCACCACCAGCCGCAGGTGGTCGAAGCTGGCCCGCGACAGCGCCTTCACCCAGCCCTCCATGGCGGCCCGGCTCTTCGGCCGCCAGCACGTAGGTGCGGGCCCGGGCCCCAGCGAAGCGCACAGCGAAGGCGAACTCCTCGGCCGCCTCCACCAGCTGCACGGTGCAGCCCTCCACGGGCTCACGGCTGGCCCCGTCCCCGAAGCAGAAGAGCATGGTGCCGCGCGGCACAGACCAGAGGCGGTGGTGGGCCGGATGCCGGCCGCCCTTCTTGTACAGGAAGCCCGCGTTGTGGGCCGGGGCGTCGCAGGTGGCGTGGAAGGCCAGGCTGCGCTGGTTCAGCTTCATGGCGGCGGGGCCTGGGGGCTTGGGACCTCTCAGCCACTGCTCACTTCCCCGCCCTCTGCTCAGTTCTGGGGGCCCGGCGGGGGGGCCGGCCCGGCCATGGCCCTGGACCCGCTCGGTGGCAGCGGCGGCGGTGCTTTGTCTCCCGGGCGGCCGAGGCGGCGCAGCCGCGGGAGAGCGCGGATCCGACGGAAGGAGGCGGGGGCAGCCGGCTGTTTTTCTAATTCTTTACTGTTCTATAGTATTCTGTTATCTTAATATAGTATGGTGTATCTATTCTATAATTGATAGATCTTTGGATCATTTGCAGTTTGGGCTCCTAGAAATAGTGTTCTTAAATATGCCTTGTGGTTAACATAAGTACATATTCTATCAAGTGAAATTGCTAGTGCGAGGGCAGAATCAGAATTGTCATGCATATAGCAGCGATGCCTAAGGCCCATGTGTCTTATAAGGCTTATTTCCTAAAAAATAACACTTGGAAAGGATACTTTTATGATAACAAGATAGTAATTGCTTTCCTGAGTCCTATGAGAGAAGGGGGAGTTTTCTTTTCTATATCTTAAGATTTCTTCTAGTAATTAGTAGGGCTTACAGTTTTCAAAGCCAAAAGTTGAAATTTCATTCATGACCACCCAGGGTAAAAAGCTGATCTAAGAACTCAATATTTACAATACAAAATGAAAAGGGACAAAATGGGATGACTAACAATTGGATACGTGGTGTAGAAAATTATTGATTAGAAACCATACCAGAATCGTAATGTAAAATGGTCAGTGTTAACTGGACACCATTGCTTTGGTATGAATAAGAAAAAAACATGAAGGAAGTCTTACCTTATTAGGTTAATTTGAGTTATATTCAGGATAAATTAAAGGGGAGAGATAGAAGCAATTAGAAAGCTTCTAAACCATTTAAAATTAATGGTTACTCAGACCAGAAGTGAAGAATGGGTATAGAATGTGTGCGTGTGTGTCTTTATGTGTGTATTGTGGGCAACTAGAGCTACACATACAATAGACAGTGTGAGGGAAGAATTGACAAGACATGACAACTGACTGTACACTGTAATGAAGAATGCAACAGAAATTACGTTTGATCCTGGGTAATGGCAAAGCACATAAATTGGACATTCAGGAAAAGTGTTCCATTTCACAGGAAGAGTGAATTGGTTTCAGACACACTGAATTTTGTCTGATCCTGACATCTCAAAATGAAACTGATTAACAACCAAAAGAGAAGCACGGCCTTGACATGCAGACTGAGATGGCAATGGGAAGAAATAAAAAGAGAATAAATGAGGACTCTCAAGACACCTCTATTTAATTTTAAATAGAATTTTAAATGATTGAAAAATAATTTCACAGATGTTCAAAGAATGTTCTTCCCTTGAGACTGATATGTAGACTCACTGGTTTAATCACATTACATGTTGAGCTAGTTAATATATAAACAGTATTTGAGAAAGATTTCAAAGCTCTCCTGCTTAAACTTCTGGCAAATAACTGCCAGAGCGCAATTAGAGCCCACACACTTCAACTCTGAAGTCTGAAGCCAGAAATGTATAAATGTGTTTAGTTTAAATTAGCTATAGGATGTGAGGACTGGGCGGATGATTGAATTTTTTCTAAACTAGCTTAATGTTACATCCATTTTTCTGTATCCTACGCTTATCCTACACGTTTTACATAAACATGTATAAAATGAAACCCTTATTTTTATAGTTTTAACCTTTTATTCGCCTAAATTTTATAACATAGTTCACATAGTTATCTTTCTATAGGCTCTAATAATATTTACAATTAAAATCTCATTTCCATATGAATTATTAATATTTGTAGGTTACACATTGATTTATGCAAAGTTTAGTAAATTTACATGAAGAATAGAGAGGAAAAAAATGGACCTAGTTCGTTGATCTTCACAGCTTTGAGAAGGTTATTTGATCCAAATGGCTCAAATTGTTCATAGGTATTAAGAATTTTGAGAGGTTTTGAATGAAATATTATGATGGTAAAAGGGAACTTCAAAATATCTTAATAGAGAAGTAGTATGTTGAGGAAACAATCTTTGAATATTGGAAATATATATAAATACATACTCTTTAAGTCTCTCTAAGTCTCATTCTCTTTGAAAAATAATAACATATTATTAAATAAATAGCTTATATTTATTGAGGGCTTACTATTTGTAAGACCTTGGCATTGTTGTCATGTCACTTTTAAAAAAATTCTTTGAATCTTTCCAACAAGAATATTAAACATACTATAATTATGCCCTTTTACAGTTGAAAAAATAAATCATACCCAACAAGGTCAACTGGAGGCAGTTCTTATATAAGGACCTAAATCTCCCAGACTCTGAGGCTACAGTCTCAACCTCCAGTTGCCACTGCTGACCAAGCTGGCATGCATTTACTGAACAGGTAGATTTGCCAGATTTAATAAATAAAAGTACAGGACATCCAGTGAAATTTGAACTTGAGATAAACAATGAATAATGCAATCATTTATAGCAGAAGTGTGTCACATGTAATATTTTAGCACATGCTTATACCCTCCCCCCAAAAGTTGTTTACCTGAAATACAATTTAACTGGGCTGCTTGCATTTTTTCTGACAACCCTACAAACAGGCTGTCTTGTTTTTTAGACAAGCCCTGGACATCTGATCAGGAACACTTGCACTTAAAAGAGTTCAGAGAAACTAAAGTCTGTGTGAGATCAGAGATCATTTCTCAGCAAGGAGAATTTCAAATGACTTGACCATTTATTGTGTGTCATAAATAAGAAAATACTACACAAAGGAGTTACTGGAAGAGGACATGTTTTTCTTCTACTAGACAGTGTGCTGTTTCTACTGCAGTCCAGCGCCTGGGGAGAACAGTAGTGGCCTGCTATATACCTATGTGTTTAGTCTATGGGAATCTTCTGGTTGCCTGTGTTGAGTAGTTCTGTTTAGTGCTAACTTTTTAACCTCAGGGTGCTAGTCTTTTACTTTAAAAGATTTAGTGTTATGTATTAAAGATCTGAGAGTCAAGTTAAATTATATAGCTATTTAATTAATTTCTCAATGCCATAATTTTCATAATTTTAATGCTTCCAAATAATTTTCATAGTTTTCTCCATTTAGTGAATAAATGAATGCTATCAGTTTTCTCCCTAAAAGATTATGCTCTTACATATGTCTAAGAGTTGTGGAGGGAGGATACTGGTTAATACGCTAAATTGCTTTCTCCTTTGCTTTGTCTCTCTTGAGACTTTTTAATCTACTTTAATATACCTACACACCAACTTCATACTCTACCAATTAACCATTCATTACCTAATTATCTCCTCCAGCTGAGCACTCTACTTCTTTAGAATAATTTCCCCCTCATTATGATTCTTGTAACAGTATTATTTGCACTCTTTAGAAAGTTATTTCTAGTAATTTGAATTGCATTCAAATAATTCAGCTGATTTATAGCAGGCATTTTTCAATTTTCCTTAGATTTTTGCTATTGAAAGAGTTAGACTGTAATTCTTAAGGCCACTTCAGAATTATCAGTCTCTCTTAGAATTTTACAAAATGTACTAAGCCCTCTTTTCAATGCAGTATTATTAAAAAATTCCAGGATACTAAACATATGGTAGACAATTTCATTATCACAAATGATACTCAGGATAAGTAATATTATTTTGTGATTCTGAGTATTTAGAAAAATGAAACAAATCTATTCCCATTGTAAAGTAGTTTTTTAAAAGTCTGCATCAAATAGCTATAATGGAGTAACTGGTACCCAGACTAGCCCTTCCATTATAAAGAATGATAAGAGAGGACAGCTGTTTTCAGGTAATGGGCAACAGGCAGTACATAGCTGTGATTCTTACATAAAGGGAAATTCAATTTAGCCCCATAAATTCCCAGCTTCATGCCTGCAGACAATTTCCCAATGAACCACAGCTTGGAGCTGGGGTCCCAACAAAGCACGCAATCCCACAAAGCTGAGTAGAAAGTGATTAGAATGAAGTGGCTGGAACCTGTTGGGCAAAGCATCAGGAAGGGCAGTTCTTTGCAGAAGGAATTCCATTGGTCAGGGTGAGACACCTGCCAGTGTACAAGGGCTGGGATATATGTGCACAAAATGGGACCACTCAAGTCTAATGGGATACCAACCTCTACAGGGTTGAGTAGCAATGGAGCAGTGCTGGTCACGGGGAAAGGCACAAAAAAGCAGTGTCTGGTGACATCTGGCCTTGCCATTGGAGAGATCTCCTTAACATGTACGCTGAGATGCCAGAAAGGCCTCAAAATAAGAATGACATCCTGACAAAGCTGAAACCCAAGTCTGAAAAAAATCCTTAGGGAAGACAGGACATGGAATTTGAGTATTGCCAACCTATTGGGGCTGGGAAACACCTTGGGCCTCCCTTGAGTCTATATCAACAGAGTGTAAAACAAGTTTAAATAAATTCAAGGGGACCCAGAAGTAATTAAACTGCCAGCTAAAAGTAAAATTTTCAGAAAAAGAATTCTGCATTTGTACAAGATAGTATTCAAAATGTCCAGAATTTAATACAAAACAAAACAAAAACTATCATCAATAAAAGTGCCGAGATGATTCAGTGTGGTAAGGATTGTCTTTTTCACAAATAATGCTGGGACAACTGGATACCTACACATGAAAGAACAAAGTTAGACTCCTACCTCACATCAAATACAAGAATTAATTCAAAATCGATCAAAGACCTAAATGTACATTAAAAATACATAATACTTGAGGGAAAACATAGGTGTAAACATTCACGACCTTGCAGTAGGCAATGGTTTCTTAGATATGACACCAAAAGCACAAGTATCACAAGAAAAAAAATAGATCTACTGGACTTAATCAAAATTAAACATTTCTATGCCTCAAAACATCCCATGAAGAAAGTGAAAAGACAATCCACTGAATGGAAGAAAATATTAAAAATCATATTTCTGATGAGAAACTTATATCCAGAATATACAAAGAACTCTTGCAACTTAATGAAAAGGCAAAACACTCATTTAAAACATAAACAAAGGTTCTGAATAGGTATTTTTCAAAAAAAAAAAAAGAAACATACAAATGGCCAATAAGCACATGAAAAGATGCTCAACATCATTAGCTATCAGGGAAACGCAAACCTAAACTATAGTGAGACACAACTTCACACCCACTATAATGGCTATGATCAAAAAGACAGATAGCAAGTGAAGATATGGAGAAATTAAAACTCTTATACATTGCTGGTGGGAATGCAGAATAATGCATTCTCTCTGAAAAACAGCTTGGCAATTCCTCAAACAACAACAACAACAAAAAACCAAAAACAAAAAAAACCCCAATCCCCCCCAAAAAAACAGTTACCATACAATCTAGCAATATCACTCCTAGGCGTCTACTGGAGAGAAATAACATGTTCACAGAAACTTATACATGGAGGTTCAAGAAAACATTATTCATAACAGTCATGAAGTGGAAACAATCCAAATATCCATAAATACATGAATAAAGAAAACGTTCAACTGCATATTCATTGTCCTCGCGGCATATTAATGGAGACTGGGGCCAGTGCGCCTGCGTGATTAGCGCCTCCCGAATCGCGCGAGAGCGATCACCCGGGATCTCAGGTGGCGGGAGGACCCGGTTGGTTGGCTGACTCGGTTGTGCGGAAGGAAAGGTCCGGAACCCGAGGGCTGACGTCGGGCCCCGATGACACTGCTTGACCTAAGAAGGTCAGACAAAGGAGGTGTGACAGCGGGATGATGGGAAGAAACGGGGTCGCAGCTCCAGGAAAAAGAAGTCAGCTCTCTGATGGAGCTCGTGCAGGTGGTGGGTGACTTTTGCAAGTGTTTCTGCTTCAAAACTGCATGGAACCCGGTCCCTCCTTCCTGCCTGTAGTGCTACACCTTTCTCCTGGGACTTTTGCTGGGGTCCTTTCCTTGGACATGCCATCCTTATCCTCGGTGCGGCGGACCGGATGAGGTTCACTGTCGTTTCTGTGCTGAAAAAGCCCAGCCAGCAGCTCATCTCAGAGGTAAAAATCCCCCTTCCTTCGCGTGTGATTTACACTCAGCCGCCTGGATTCCAATTCAGCTTTGAGATATCTTGCCCTGGCTGGCGTACCCTTCTCAAGTGTCACCTCTGTTGTGAAGCCTGACCCCAGAACACCCACGTAACCACTGGCTTCTCTGCAGCACATCGTCTTGAACTTCTTATTGCCACCACAGCCTAGTCCACAGCCTGGAATTAGAAAACGTCAGTAAAGCAGTTCTATTAAAACAAACTAATACATGTGACTTGAATGATAAAGGACTATAAAACTGAAAGTTTTTTAAAAGCCACAGTGCTGAGCATAATGCCTGGCACATAATGGGTGTTCATATTTTTTTTTTGAATGGAGTAATAGGTAAATCATCTGGTCCAACTTGTCTTTTATAGATGAGGAGAGGGGAGCCCCACACTTCTGAACAGCCATAAGGTTTTCCCATGTCACCTAAGTTCCTACAAGGGAAGCAAAAAGTTGCCTTTGTTGGGCTATACCCTTTTTGCTGAAGATATCAGACAAAAAAGTAAGTCACCAGAACTTTTTAATGACCCACAGTAAGAAAGAAATGCTGTTTTTCATGTGGCTAAATTTAATCAGTGTATAGCAACCCTTCATTAGGGATTACGTTCTTCCTTTTTTTGTGTGTTGAAATGTCTCAGTAAGATTAAGAGTTACATAATAGGAGCTTGGGGGCATTTTTAATGACTATTTGACAAAATAAATATTAATAATATCTTCCTTTTAAGTACTAAAAAAAATGAAGTACTGATACATGCTACAACATGGATGAACTTTGAACACATCTTGCTAAGTGAAAAAAGCCAGTCACAAAAGACCACATATTTTATGATTTCATTTATATGAAATGTCTAGAATAAGCAAATCTATAGAGGATAAAAGTAAATCAGTGGAGGAAAACGGGGAGCATGACTGCAAAAGGGTACGTGGTTTCTTTTAGGGCTGATGAAAATGTCTTAAATTGAGTGTGGTGATGGCACAAGTATGTGAATATACTAAGAACCATTGTGTCATTCAATTTAGATAAATGGTTAAATTAAATGGTAAATTTTCTCAGTAAAGCTGTTGTTCACCCCCAAAGCAATGATCGTACAAAGAAATAATTATAAATATATAACTATATAATTATATATATGTGTGTACTAACACGTATTACACAGTCCTGAAAAAGCAGTTAGTAGAAACCAAACCTGAAATGACACAAAGGTTATACTAAACAAATACAGATTTAAAGCATCTATTAAAAATATCTTTGAATAGTTAAAGCAAAAAGTAGTCTGAATTAACCATAAATGCTAATCTTATCTGATAAATGGAGACAATAATAATGAGAAGTTTAGAACTAACTAAAATTTTAAGAAAACTATTTGATGGTCTTAGCAGATTACAGGTGACAGAATAAAAAAGTCAGTAAATTGAGGGCAGGTCTGTAGAAATTATCAGTCTGAAGAACAGAGGGACAAAGAACGAAGAAAAATGAGCCAAGTTTCTGGGGACCTGAGTGGAACAATATCAAATAATAAACTAATTGGGACAGAAAAAATTTGAAGAAAAAGACTAAAACCTTTAAAATTATATGAAAATTACATTTAGATTCCAGTAGCTCAGTCAACCACTAACAGCATAAATATAATCAGCAGGCACATTAAGGAAAGTTAGTCAAATTGTAGAAAACTAAGATAAGAGAAAATCTTGAAAACAACCAGAAGGAAAAAAATTATATACATATGAACAATGGGAAGAATTTTTGCTGATTTCTCATCAATAATGATTTAAGCCCAAAAGAACAAAATATGTCCAGTGCACTGATGGATTTATAACATATGTAGAAGTAAAAGATACGACAACAATCATCAAAGGATGTGAGATGCTAAACAGAGTTATACTGTTTAAGGTAATTATATTTGCAAAGAAGGAAGTGGGAAATTGGATGTGAGGCTGTGAAGTGAGAAAGGGGATATAAAGTATTTGCATGAAGATGATGGAGCTGTTACTATTACGGGAGACGCTGTATAATAAGTGCGGACTACATTAGTGAACAAGACAGACTTTGTCCCTATTTTAAGTAGGGACAAAATAAAGTGACATAGTGAGTCTTGCAAGGAAGACAAATGAATTACACCAATGTTTATTTGACTTAGGTTGTAAATAAGTAATAAGGAACATTACAGTATAGAATTTGATAAAGATGATGTGGAGAGTTATTTGTGATAGTGATACAGCAGCAGGTGGGTATTATATTTTATAACATTCAGCAATTTTTCCCATAATGAAGTTTATATATTGTTTTATTCTCAATTAGTGGTGACCTTCTTTGAGGCTATAACTCTCTTGTTCATCTTTGGATCTGTAACTACACTTAGCCCTGTGTCTGACACAACACAGACTATACCTTCAAAGATCATGAAATTTTCAACAAGAAAAGTAAATTCCACAATAAAATAATTCCTATACAGATTATTGCCTTATACCAAGTCCTGAAAAAATAAAGTGTTAGGTAATGGGTTGAGAATAACGTCCAGGTATATTTTCAAGATACCCAGGTTGGGGGTAAAACTTAGAAACAAAACAGACTTTCTTTAGTACAGGTTCTTAGAATGCCCTTTTCTATTAATAATTTTAAGTATTAGGAGAAGTTTGGTCTCCTGGCTTTGAGGAAACTTTCTAGTATTTCCTTTGTGAGTGATTTTGGAAGCCTGGTTTTCACCTGTTTCTCTGATTTGGCCCAAGTTTAATCAGTCAGTAATATTAAACAAACTTCCAATTTTCAAAAAGTGAGAACTACATGCTTGATTACTTTGTATTTTATGATACATGAAATCAGAAAACGTCTAACTCTTTATATTAATCGTATTTATTATATTTTGTTTACTTTGTATAATATAGAGAATAACATAAAGTATGTGTTATCATATTAACTTTAATTACACATTTCTTAAATTACCATGGTTTTATAAGAGTTTTTTCCTCTTTGGTCATTTGAAACTATTTTAAAAAGAAAAAACATTAAAAAAAAAAATTGAATTTTTATCTCAGAAGTTTCCTTTTACAAGTGATTGGCTATTTCCTAAGTGTAGATCAGGTGTCCCCAACCCCTGGGCCATGGACCAGTAACTGTCCGTGGCCTGTTAGGAACTGAGCTGCACAGCAGGAGGTGAGTGGCCGGCAAGCCAACAAAGCTTCACCTGTAGGTACAGCTGCTCCGCAACACTCGCATTACCGCCTGAGCTCTGCCTCCTGTTAGATCAGCGGCAGCATTAGATTCTCATAGGAGCGTGAACACTCCTGTGAACTGTGCATTCAAGGGATCTAGGTTGCTTGCTCCTTATGAGACTCTAATGCCTGATGATCTGAGGTGGAGCTGAGGCAGTAATGCTAGCACTGGGGAGCGGCTGCAAATACAGATTATCATTAGCAGAGAGGTTTGACTGCACAGAGAACATAATAAATCAATTGCTTGCAGACTCATATCAAAACCCTATCAGTGAGTGGCAAGTGAAAACAAGCTCAGGGCTCCCAGTGATTCTGCTTTATGGTGAGTTGTATAATTATTTCATTATATATTACAATGTAATAATAATAGAAGTAAAGTACACAATAAATGTAATGCGCTTGAATCATCCTGAAACCAACCCCCTTCCCTGTTGGTGGAAAAACTGTCTTCCACAAAACTGGTCCCTGGTACCAAAAAGGTTGGAGACTGCTGGTATAGAGTATGATGTTAATATATTTCTCTAGTTCCAATAATTCATTTTAACACTTATGTGATTTTTTACTTTTTTATGTTAAGACAGTTAATTTTTTTTGCAAGTGACAGATGGAAGAAGGAGATTTGTTCAGATTTTAAAAAAAGTTTCAATTGAATCTGTTGACACAACTAGCAAACATATGGCAAAGTAACTTACATTCCAGTAAAATGCTTTCGTCTTCTCAGTTCCTAGCAATGTCATATAGCTTCCAGATACATAATGTATAACTGATTATAATACATTGGACTGAAAAGTAAACTAAGGGCTGAGGGTATCAATATTATAATACCAAACCTTTCCTATCTAGATTATTTAAATTTATACCAACTAGGTTAGTAGTTTTAGTTACCAAACATAGCTGATTGTTTCTATCACATAACCACTAATTTATCCAAAGGTAGTTGTTGAGTCTTTATGACTATGCTAGACAATGCCAGTTCAAAATAAAATAAAGCATAATCATTGCCCTAACAATATTCACATTAGGTCATCTAGGGAATTTATTTTTAAAGGAACTACTTCAATAATATAAATGACAAAATAGGCCTGGGTAGTTTTGGCCCAAAGTAGATACTGCTTTCTAAATTATTATATTTATAATAATATTAAATTGAAAAACTTATAATCTGAGAATAGTTGAGAGATTTAGAGATGGCATTAGCATATTGATATAGAAGTTGTCAAAAGAAGTTTAGAAACATCTATTGATACGTAATTATAAAGAATTTATGTTTCCAGGTGTACATCAATCTGAGTGTACAGCAGTATGAATCATGAATAAAAAATAATATACTGAATTATCTGAAAATTGTTTTGGAAGAGCCGATTACAAAAAGCATCCCATGATCACTGATTCTGCAGTGGCATTATGTCAGGAAGTGTTCCATGTTAAATTCAGTTTAAATAATGTGTCTTTAACCAAGATTAAGTTTTTCATTAGAGTGATTGTCAAAATAAAGTAGCACAATTATGCACTGTGATATCTAAGAGAGGCCTGGACTACCTTAAAAGACCTCTAATATTTATTTTACTACTAAACTCTATTTTACCAAATCTTCTGTATTGAAAAAAATGATGTGTATGAATAGTTGGGAGCTGCCTATGTCACTTAGTTTACAAAGCCCATTTTTTCCTTTATTTTCAATCATAATCATTTGAAATACATTTACAAAAGAGTGGTTATTCTAAAATTATATGCACACCAAAGACATGATTTGATCAAGAAACAAAATAATCATTATATTACCTCTAGTTATCTCAACGATGAAGAAAATTTAACTGGTATTTGGCCTTGGGGAGTAGACTATTATGCCATGTTCTTTTTATCAGAAAATAAAATGTACAAATTCTTAATGTTTACATTAAAACACAGATAGATTAGTTTAAAATATTTTAAAAAGTATTCAGAGGAACACATTGGAATATATTTTAGAAAAACATTAAGATTTCTTGTAGTTACGGGAAAAAATGAACCCTCTATTTTTATCTATTTCTTTTTACTATTGTTTTTCAAAATAGACTTTATAATATTATGAACATACAGGTCTGCATATCCTTGAATAAGTAAATGTCCTAGATAGACTTATATATTTTATTGCCAATAATGGGAATGATTTGTTAGTATATTTTCAGATTGGTCCAATTCCATTATTAGCAATAAAATATATAAGTCTATCTAGGGGATTTGCAGACCTATATGCTGAAATACTGGTAAGAACAGAGAAGATGACTTTCTGCTCTTTGGTGAGATGCCACAATATTATACAACTATCAGTTATCCCCAGATAATTTATAAATTGAATTTTCTGCCAATCACCATTTTCTTTGGACTTCTGAAATTGATATTATTTTCTAAAATTGTATGAAGATTAAACGTTCATAATATAAAGTCTACTTTGAAAGACCATAGTGAAAATGGGAAACTATCCAAACTGATATTATAATATATTAAAACCATTGTAATAAATTCTGTATCTGTTGGCAGAGGACCAGAAAAATGCCAGTAGTACAGATTAGAGATCTCAGAGGCAAGTACGATCTATACAGAATTTTAAAAAATTTATTATGGAGGACCACTGATTTAGTGTGATTTCTTCATTTCACAACACAAAAATTAAAACTCAGAGAGTAACCCCAGGTCCTACAGCTAATTTACAAGTCTGCACTTAGAATCTATTTCTTCTAGCATCCAGTGACTTTCCTGTATTAATTGTTTAAAGTCTGTATTGTTGTATGTGGCTATTGAGATTTCTACTGTATTACCCTTTCTGTCTAATAATGATTAGACAGAGATTTTCTTAAATGCTTTAAACCAACAAATCTCCCAACCTTCATCAATGAGCTCTGTGTATGTTAGGGTATATTTTAGTCACTCCAGAAAGCAGCCTACAGCTTTAACAACTCTGCCTTAACCTTCACTTCCTGCTTGTGTACAGCCTAAAGGTCAGCTAGCCTCCTCAGATTTTTTTCCTGGACATGCACACAGACCTGCATATGCACATGAACTTCTAGAGTCCCAGGAACATGTCTGAGATTTTCAAAGCTGTCTATAGACATGCCATTTCCCACTTTTTCTTTCTTGCAATTTTTGGTCAGCCTTTCAGTTGTAACTGCTATAGCTGTCTCAGGAGCTGTGATGTTCAACAACTGCCACTGTTTTCATGGAGCTGACAGATAGGTAAAATTGTCACAGTTCTCTGAGGTTGAGCTTTTGGAGAGCCCAAGCTTGTTCTGCTCTCACCAGTGACTAGTAGGCTCCTGTTTTTCACAGCTGCCATAGTTGTTAGGTGTTTTTTTTTTTTTTTCCAAGGCTGCAGCAGAGCTAGGGAAGAGAGATGGGAATAGAGAAAGTTAACATGCCACAGAGCTTGGTATTATTTCTGAGATTCAGCCATTTTTGTCAAATAAGTGATTCCCAGATATTTAGAAAACTTTTATTAATTTCCAGGGTTCTGAAAAATAAATATTGATGATTATTGCCAGTGTTCTCATTACTTTTGTGGAGGACCATATTTCACTCCACTCTTGATGTGCTTCTCCTCTATGTA
Source organism: Eubalaena glacialis (assembly GCF_028564815.1). Taxonomy (NCBI): domain Eukaryota; kingdom Metazoa; phylum Chordata; class Mammalia; order Artiodactyla; family Balaenidae; genus Eubalaena; species Eubalaena glacialis. The sequence goes on along the minus strand of NC_083718.1, from coordinate 13,512,527 downwards.
GGAATTTAGTATACTATAAATCTGAACATATAAATGAGTTGAGAAAGGGTGTATTCTTTTGAAGAAGGTGTTCAGAAAATAGGTTATTATGTGGAGAAAAATCAAGTTGTTTTCTGCCTGAGAGTATATACAAGATAGGTTTACATTCATTTTAAACATTAAATATGAAAGTAAAAGTTAATTCAGTTAATGCATATTATGATCATTGATTTTAGGTGTTAATTTGATTGGATCGTTGGGTGTCCAGATATTTGGCTAAGCCTTCTTTCTGATTGAGTGGCATGCCTGAAGAGGACATGAAAGCTCCATACCCCTTCCCTTATATCTTGCTGTATGTATCTCTTCCAGCCGGCTGTTCCTGAGTTGTATTCTTTTATAATGAACTAGTAATCTACTAAGTAAAATGCCTTCCTGAATTCCGTAAGCTGCTCTAGCAAATTAATCAGAACCATGTAGAGTGTCATTGGAACCTCCAATCTATAGCCAATCAGTCAGCACAGGTAACAACGTGGACTTGTGACTGGTGTCTTAAGTGGGGGTGGGGGCAGTCCTGCAGGACTGAGCCCTTAACCTATGGATCCTGATGCTACCTCCAGGTAGACAGTATCAGAATTGAGTTGAATTGTGGGACATCCAGCTGGTGCCAGAGACTTGCTTGGTGGTGTGGAATAAACACACACATGATGAAAAATTTCTTTATGTACGTTTCAAAAAAACATGAAGAAGAAGAAGCTAAGGCTGAGTGTAAGAAGAGTGAAAAATAAAAGGATAAGTAGAAGACAAAATCAGGGATTTTTATATCTCGTATGGGGCACCATTTCAGTGTAAAGGTGGTCCTACTCTTCCACACTGAGAAAGTGAATTTTTTTAACTTGTGTAGTGAGAGGATAGGATAGCACAAACTGAATTGGGTCCTAATTCTGTCCAATTGAATACTTTATTGTAATGATGGTTACTCTTCATGGTCATCTTAGTCCGCCCCCACCATTTTTTTTGGGAATAAAACTTGTATAGAATGGGAATGATGAAGGAAAAAAATCTAGATCTAGGTCTGGATCTGTCTAATCTTCTGTTCTGTTTCTCTGGAGAACCCTGACTAATACACACATTATATAGGAAAATATATTTGTGATCCAGAGATGAGAAAGGACTTCCTAGAACTCTCAAAGTACCACCGTAAGGTATGATGTTGGTGGCTATGATTATATAAAATTAAATTTTTCTGTTCAGTGACATATCCTATACATTAATAGATTATAGATTGAGAAAAGGTACTTATAGTTTTTAAAACTAGTAGCTAATATCTAGGATTTGAAGACATTCCTGTAAACTGGTAAGAAAAAAAGGATCTTCAGTATCAAAATAGCAAAAAATATGAAGAGAAAATTTACAGAAGAGGATTTCCAAACCATAGACACATTAGTAACCAAAGGAAAGGAAATATCAATGAGATATTACATAAAAGTCATTAGAATGATAAAATAAGCAGTGGAATGAAGCCATGTGTTGGTAGTTGTGTGAGGACATGGGAATTCTCATGCACAGCTGGTGCAAGGGGTGGTGGGTGTAGCTGTATTGAAGAAGAATCTTTTAAAACTTGTTCAAATTAAGTAGACTCAGGTCTTCAGACCTAGAAACTTGGCTTTTGTGTGCATATGCAAAAGAAGCTCCCACACAGGTGCATATGGGGACATGAATGAGGTTGCTCATTGCAACTAAATATTCGGGTAATAAATGAAAAAAGTGTCTGTTACAAGTTTCTTTTTGAGAACCATTTCTGTGTTAAATGAAGTAGGACTAGTAGATCAGACAAAAGAAGAACATTTGAGTGCTGTTTGGCTGGATTTTTGCATCTTATGAGAAAAGAAAAAGCTTAAGCATAGGATGAGGAAAGCTATGCAAGTATGTACTGCATTGTGTTCAAGAGATAAGCTCCATGGTTCTCTGCTCTACTGTAATTAAGATAGTTGTTAATACAATCAGTGTGCTAAGAGGAGATGGACTTTCTTTAGACAGATAAAATATATGAAGAGAAGAGTTAAGGGATCATGGAAGAAAATAGAAATCTAAAGGATTGGGATCTGAGAAAAAGTGCCTGTTGGAAGGTGAAATTTTCCACGTTTTCTATGCCCCCAGAGAAACCTGTAGATTCTTTTAGTACAGTACTTCATCTTATTGTAATTATTTGTGTACTCTGGTCTTCTCAACTACACTGAAGAATCCTCCAGGGCGGAAACCATATTTCTTAGTCTTATATCCATGGTTTCCTAGTACAGTAGCTGACGCACAGTTGGCTTTCAATAAATCTTGGTTGAGTGAACATATTGCCTGATTACAGAAGGCATAACTGACTGAATCTGTGTTTTATCTCTTATGGTGAAGGCTTTTGGTTCTCCTCCCAGATACATTCAGCAGCCTCTACTATCCCATCATCCAGCTTCAGTGCTTGTGGGTTAATTGTTTATACTTTCACCCTTTTCTGGGGACTTGCCCTTAACTTGAAGGTGCTTCCTAGGATGTTAGGTACTCACGCTGGACATGAGTTTCAACATTGGAAAAAAAATTGAGATAAGAGAGATTAACTTATAATGTTGACAGGATAATTCAAATTAAATTTATTAGATTCACACGCAAGCCCAGTGTAATTGTGCACAGTAAAATTTGTATAAGTATGGACAGCATTCCCCAAATAAGTGGTACAAATTATTTTTAAGGAAAGAAATGTTCCCAAATTAATGTTGCCTTATTAATGATTCATGCATTTAGTGAAAAAAAAATCTTGTGATTTTTTTTCTAAAATTGATTCTCTACTAAGACAAATCTGTAAGTCTTGAAAATGTAGAAATTATATTGACTTCCAAATCTGTTTTATTAGAGAAGGAATATATCATTTCCTACCCACGGTTATGTGACCAGTTAATATTCAAAATGTTGGGAAAGTAACATGACAAACTGCAGTTTCTTTACTGCTCCCCACTCAAAGCAATTTATGTATTCAAATAGGTTAAAAATAACTTTCTGTTATCAGTTGAAATATTTCATCATGTCACCTACCTACCATAATAGTTCAAGATGCTGAGACTTATTTGAATATCACGCTGGGTTGGTGAGAGTTCAATTAATTATTTTATTTGGCTGTCACTATGCAACTCGTATTTCAAATTTTTAAATAGAAAAAAAAAAAGCTGTAAATGAGACAGCTTATAGGATGTGGCAGTGACATTGCTGACTTCCAGGTCAGTCATAGTTAATTTTAGGAGGGAAAAAAGATAAGTACAAAAATCTTAATTTTTTTTTTTTTTTTAATTTAGAAGCCAGGAAATGGAAGTTATACTTTTTTCAGAAGTAGAAAATTATTGTTGGGGATACCTAGGCTGCTGCAGTGTTTCTCATTTTGGGCCTTCAAAATCCATTTCAATGTTGCAAGTGTTTGTTTCATTTTCTTTTAATTTTGGTGAGTAATTCTTAGTAAAAAGGAAACCATGGGCTCTGCAGAAAGAACAGTTGAAAAGTTTGGATCAACTTAAGTAGTCAGATTGGATTCACTGTTGAAGTAAATAATGTTTTCTTATATCAAGGATGATATTAAAAGGCAGAATCAATGTTGATTTAGCAGTGTAAAAATCATCAAAAATTAAAATTGAGTATATTATTTTAAAATAAATGGATGTACCTTTCAGTTATAAAACCAGGTATCTTTCCATGACATTATTTGAAAATTATAGTAGTTTAACAAATTATGTTATGGAAGAAAATAACTGAAATTCAGTTTAAAATTCTAGCTCCTGAGACAGAATAATGCTATAAAATATTGAAGACACTTAATCGGAGAAAAGTTGGAGATACACATAGATGAAGAAAAGCATTCAACTGTACCCTTTAGTCCATTATACCACTTTCCCAGTAATTAGGTCTTGTGAACACAGTATCTTAGGGCACCTCATATGCAGCACCTTTCTGGGAGCAATACAACAGACTGTGAAAGAAGCAAAATGTGTGTGTATGTATATGTATATGCCCTCACTTTTAGTAAATAATCACATGTCCAAGGAAAATGCAGAAGGTTGGGTTTAAAACCTGAAGAGCAACTTAACGTGACAAGAGGACATGAATACCTTGCTGTTAACCAAATAAGACAGGTTTCACTGCTCAGGCGCTAGTGCAAATTCATTTAAAGTCAGCAGAGCCAATTCCAACAGAGCTGACACTAGAATGATTTAGATGTTAATCCCGTTGTGTAGTCGAAGTGGAGTCAAAGACTTGATGATATCTAGAAAACTTATGTTTCTCAAACATACTCAATTTTGAGGAAAAATGTCAACCAAAGTTTATCTGTGAAGTGTCTGTGAAATTTGGTTAGACCTGCTTTGTGTTCACTTGTTTTCTATTTAAAAATAGATGCTCCAAAATTTTTAAATATATTGTTATTCCATTTTTAAAAATTACTTTTAAGAGATAAGAACATGTAATTCACATAAAGTCCTGAGCAGTCATAGACACATGTAAGTTTATTCTCTAGATAAGAAATAAACCTAGAATATGAGAGTAACATAAAATATTAAGTACGTTTTTTTCAGACAGATTATATTCTGTGTCACCAAACATATTTTTCTATCATTTTGATGGAAAATGTTTCATCCGTACTTTCCTATGAGTATATACCCAATTCAAGATTGTTTTATATTAGAATGAATATTTATGGAGTATACTTACAGATTAGACAGTCCGTATTGTCTCCATCTTTTTCTTGTCCTCAGTCAGAGAATTCAGAAATAAAAATTATTATGGCTAGAAACCTTAAGAGGAAATAATGTAATCTAAGAAAATTTAGTCCAGTTGCACAGCATGTGAATATGTATCTGAATGCATATGAAAATATATGTGTGAACGTTTTAAAATGGCCACAGATATTTTGAAATTCCTGCCATCGAGGTGGGGGGGGTGTTATTTTGGTTTTTTGCCATTTAAGTTGTAGGAGTTCTTTATATATTTTGAATATCAACCCCTTATCAGATATATGGTTTGCAAATATTTTCTCCCATTTCACTCTGTTGCTTCCTTTGCTGTTCAGAAGCTTTTAGTTTGATATAGCCGTCACTTGTTTATTTTTATTTTTGTTGCTTGTGTTTTCAATGTCATGTCCAACATAGCATCGTTAAAACCACTGTCATGAAGCTTTTCCCTGTGTTTTCCTCTAGAAGATTTATAGTTTCAAGTGTCATATTGAAATAATTAAACCATTTGTGGGTTCATTTTGTGTATGGTGTAAGATGTGTCCGATAAGTGTCCAATTTCATTCTGTTGCATGTGGATATCCAGTTTTCCAAAATCATTTGTTTAAGAGACCATCCTTTTGCCTTTGTGTATTCTTGGAACCCTTGTTGAAGATCAGTTGACAGTATATGAGTAGGTATATTTCTGGGCTTTCTATTCTATTCCTTTGATCTATATGTCTGTTTTTATATAAGTACGATACTATTTTAATTATTCTATCTTTGTAATATATTTTGAAATCGGGAAGTATGATGCCTCCAGCTTTGTTCTTTCTTAAGATTGCTTTGAAATGGGCAAATGGCTTGAATAGACATTTCTCCAAACAAAAGATACAAATAGCCAACAGGTATATGAAAAAATGTTCAACATCCCTAATTGTCAGTGAAATGCAAATCAAAATCACAATGATATGTAACTTCATACCTGTTAGAATGCCCATCAGAAAAAAAAAAAAAAAATGAGAGATAACAAATGTTGGCAAGGATGTGGAGAAATTGGAACCTTCACACTTGTTTGAAGTGTAAAATTGTCCAGCCTCTATGGAAAACAATCTGGAGGTTTCTCAAAAAATTAAAAATACAACTATCATATGATCTAGTAATCCCACTTCTGGGTATTTATCCAAAATAATTGAAATCAAGATGAATAGATATCCACACTCCCATGCTCATTGCAGCATTACTTATAATAGCCAAGATATGGAAACAACCTAAATGTCCATTGATGGATGAACAGATAAAGAAAATGTGGTATACACATACGATGAAATATTATTTAGCCTTATAAAAAGAGAATTCTGCTGTATGTGACAAAATGTATGGACCTGGAGAACATTATGCTATGTGAAGTAATCAGCCACAGAAGAACAAATACTACTTGAGTCCACTTACATGAAGAGTTTAGGATTGACATGTACACACTACTATACGTAAAAGAGATAGCCAACAAAACCCTACTGTATAGCACAGGGAACTGTGCTCAATATTCTGTAATAACCTAAATGGGAAAAGAATTTGAAAAAGAATAGATGCATGTATATGTATAACTGAATCACTTAGCTGTACACCTGAAACTAACACAACATTGTTAATCAACTATGCTCCAATATAAAATAAAAATTAAAAAAAAATAGTCAAACTCATAGAGCAGAGCGTAAGATGGTGATTGCCAAGGGCTGAAGGGAGGGGAATACGGGGAGTTTCTGTTCAAATGGTATAGAGTTTCACTTATACAAGATGAATACTTGTCAGAGATCTGCTGTGCAGCATTGTGCCTGTACTTAACAATTCTGTAGTGTGTACTTAAAAATTGTTAAAAGGGTAGATCTCATGTTAGGTGTTCTTACCACAAAAAAAGAGGGTGTTTATGTCCCCACCTTTTAGAATTGGACAGGCTTGTGACTGCTTCAAACAATAGAGGATGGCACAAGTGATGGTATGTGACTTCTGAAACGAGGTCATAAAAGGCCGTGCACTTTTCTCCTGGATCTTTTGAAGTACTGGCTTTGGAGACATTTACTCTCAGTACTCAGTCTTGGAACCAAACCATATGATTGGGTGAGCCGAAGCCACAATCGGCTAAGCCCTTAGAGCCATCCTAATCAAGGCACCAGACATGTGAGTGAAGAAACCTCCGGATGGCTCCAGCCTCCAGTCTTTCTAGTCACCCCTGGTGCTGATGGAGCAGAGACAAGCCATCCCTGCTGTGCCCTGTCAAGCTCCCTGACTCACACGCCCTTGAACACAGTAAACACATTGTTTTATGGCATAAACTTGGGATGGTTTGTAATGGCGTTAATAGGAACAGTGTATGCATTTCAATGCGTTTTAAAATTAAAATTAAATAGTACCCTAATCTTATAATAAAATTTAAAACTCACTGTAATTAAAAATAAATCTTTTGATGACTTTTTTTCTGAAAGTAGAAATAAACTTCCATTGAGTTGTATATAATTCTAAATATAATTCTAAGCCAGGGCATACTTTGAAATGAAACTTTTATGGAGTAGTTGGTAATATGTAGCTTGAAATCTGTGTCTAGGAACAGAAAAAAAAAAAAAAAAGGCAAAATCTCACAGCACCCAAATGGAGAAACAAACCATTGCATTAGAAACTTTATATTAAAATATAAATTTATAGAATGTTTTATAATGAATGAATGATATTTCATTTAAATATGATCAAAGTAGAAATACTAAATTGTGAATTTTAGTATTAGGTATATATCCACCTTTCAGTAAAAATATTTAAATAATCCTTGCAGATAGAGCCTAAAATAATACATTGAGCATTTTTGTATGTGTGCCCTCAAGGGGACACCTATTTTACTAATAAAGAAAAATAATAAGAAAGTGGAAAATATAATCATATACAAAACATGCACTGTAATTCATTTTATAAAATAATTGAATGTGTGACCTGTTAAATAATTCACGTGGACTTGTAGAGTTTAAATAGTGTGAATGATTGTGACCTCTTTAGGGATGTGACATTTAATCTGCTACCAGAAACATGGAACGGAACCCATTAAGCAAAGTTCCTAGAGAAGATAGTTTTAGGTAGAGGCACCATGAAGCCCTAAAGCTCTTCTACAAGAAAAGAGACATCTGTGCCCTGATGGGAGGGGAATTGAACAGTAGCACTGTGAACAGTGATGAGATAATGCATTTCACATACTTTGCACATAGCTAAACATTCTTATCTCAAGAACAGTAAATATTCTTAGTTTTACTAAAGATATGTTCTCAAAAACTGCTGGGCTGCGTTTATAATTTTGTTAATATTTATAGGAAATCCATTCTGGCCATTTTAGATATTGACTGGGAATTGTGTGTATTGGCTGATTTTACAACTCTAAGTAAACTATGCACAGAGGATTGAAAAAAAGTGACATTTTTCATATATTTGTCTGTGATTTACTTAATAGAAAACACATATCATCAAAAAGGAAGATGGTAATAGATTTGTGGAGACCATGATGACTACTCCCTGGGAAACTTTTTAATCAACAGTAATTGAGAAGGAAGTTACTGATGAGAAAAGGGCATCTTTTACATGGAAAAAAAAAGCAATCAACCCTAGGTATTATTTTCTATTCACTAGGAAGCATTAAATGCGCCAGACTTTGACTTAAAACTTTTTCTTGGAAGACACTTAAGTTTCTAAATGTCTTTTTACAATTTGATCAGACATTAAAATGTAATCAATAAATTTGAGAATAATCATGGGTATTTATTCTCTTTCAGAGAAGCAAAACAATTCAAGCATATATACATCATTAGGCAAACAATATTACTATTTCTTTAAAAATTGTGTTGCATTAAAAAACACATTGGAATATAGAACTAAATCAAGGACTATTTTGAAATGTGATGACGTGTATGTGAATGTGCTTTGTATACGTTCTCATTTTTAACATTCTTACTGTTAGTTAATAGTTTCTCTAACAATAGCAAACCAAACCAGAGTATCTTGCATTTTGTTTAGTTACTTAGGATTCAACTTATCTAGTACTGATTCTGCTTGTCCCACAATGAGCTAATCACTAAGTTAAACTGATTCCTCCCCCTCTCTGTTCCTCAGTACATCTTCTGTTTCACACTGTAGTCAACGTTCTTTTTCCTGAATCCTATGCCTTTGATGACCACATTTTGTGTTCTTCCTGCCTCCTTTACTAATGGTTCTTGTCAAATCAATCTTCATAAAATCACTTTATTGTAGGCACTCTCCTGTTCAGTAAACCAAAACTACACTATTGGTATTGAATCAAGGCTTATCTAAGAGTCCTGACATCTGGCAACTTTATAATATATTCTAAATAACCTTCTATGCTTCAACATGAATTCTACTTTAAAAAGAAAGTGTCTTATTATTCGCTCTTCATTGTCAATGTGTGTGCTAAGGAAAAAACAGGATGTAAATTTCTCTCTCTCTTTTTATAGGAAGATTACAACCCTTCTTACTTGTTTCTCCTTATTTCTCTCCTGCACACATGGAAAATGTCTTCCAAATGTAGAAAATGAACTTTCCATTTGCCTGTGTTTGACTCTTCTCCTTAGCCTAATGCTATATTAATCGAATGTAAAAAAAGGTCTAGGTACTAAAAAAATAAGAGTAAAAATATTCGTACTGTAAGAATGGTCTCTTTTCCATGGTATATATGACTTTCCTTGTAATTTAACCAAGCCAACTCTAGGAAACATGACCTACTCAGAAAATAAAAAGACATCAAAGATAGTATCATGTAACCATTCATTTTTTATTTTCCCACCCTACACTTTTGTGTTCATCTCCTCAGCTCAGAAATGCTGTCTCTAACCCAGTAGGTTCTCTCCTGGATTTTCATGTGTTAATATCTCTGTAGAGTGTTCACTGATACCTACTGTTTGATATTGACATTTGTTATTGCCTTGGGTGACCCATCATTCAAGTTCCAAGACCATAACACACCAATTCCTCAAGGTTTTATATTTGTTATAGAATTTATATTTCTCACCATCCATATAAATCTGCCTGGGTATATCCCTTACCAACTCTTCTTCTCTAGAAGAGCTGAGATGTTAGTTTCTAGGGCAAATGATAAGGAAACATTAATATAAAGTAAGATGGAATGAATGCAAGAAACATCCATTTATTCACTCAAAATATTAATTGCATACTTGCTATGTGTATAGCAGGGTTTCCACTGCTCAGGATGCAGTTGTAAATGAAACAGAAAAACACTTTCTATCCTTCTGAATTGTTATTCAATAGGATGAAGACATACACACAAGAAAAATATGAATAATACAGACTACATATATTAGTGACAAGGGATAAAGATACAGAAATTATGAAAGAGTGATTATACAAGTTAGGGATGTGTGTGGAATTATTGATAGAGTGAGAGTGGAAGACCTAACTGAGAAGGTGAATTTTTGAGTAAAGATTTGTAATAAAAAGGCCCTTAAGACCGCAGCACACCTGTGTGCTCATGGAGCAGTGAGGAGGAGGCTGGGATGGCCGAAGTAGAAAGAGCAAGGGTGGAAATAATAGGAGACAAGATCGATGTGGTGATAGTCAGATCATGCTGGACGTCTTAAATACTGTGTTTATTACCATCAGAGATATATAAAGCCATGAGAATGTTTAAAGAAAACAAAAACATGATCCCATTCCTGAGTTATATGCTGAAATTCTGGTAGCTGTTTTGAGAATTGGGGGGCTGAGACAGAAGACTGGATAAATGGCCACTGCAACAATGTAGTCAAGAGACTGGTTTCTAGAGTGAGGACAGCGTGCAGAGTGAAAATGGTCAAATTCCAGACACCTCTTGTTAGGATATCATCATCTGGATTTACTGTTCACTAGGTCTAGGGAGTGAAAGAAGGAAAGGAATCAAAGATGATAAAAAATATTTTGGCCTAAGCAACTGGAATAATGTAGTTGGCATTAACTGAGATGCAGTAACTACAGGAGCTGGATTGGAAGTTTGGAGTACCAGGAGCTCAGTTTTGTATGTGATGTGTGTGAGGTATTGAAGTAGGCAGCTAAATATAACGTGGAATTTAGGGGAAAGGTCTAGCTTAGAGAGATGCATATGCAGGTCATTAGCAAATGCATTGTATTAAAACCATAATGCTGGTTAAATCACCTAAGGATTAAGTTCTGGGTCATCTGACATTTAGAAAGTAGGTTAATGAGAAAAATGTGAAAAATGCAGTGAGAGTTTTCCAAAACGAAAGAGGGAAAGTCAGTTGATGTGGCATCTTGGATGCCATGGGGAAAAGTATTTTAAGAAGCAAAAAGTAATTCCCTGTGACAATCAAGTAGGATAAGAATTGTGAAAGAGCTACCAAATTTAGCTTCTTGGGGATCATTGGCAACTTTGGCAAGAGCAATTCAGGAGTAGTGGCAGGAAGAAATTTGATTGGAGTAAGAAGTGGGGAAGAGGAACTTGAGATAGCAACTAAAGAGTTTTCCTGTTCTGTCAAGAAGAGAAATTGGGCAATGTGATTCTTGTTGTTGTTTTGGTTTGTTTTTGTTGTTGTTAGCTTTGTTTTGTTTGTAAAAGAGAAAAATATAAAATAATATCTGTATATTGATGTGTATGCTCCAGTACAGTGGAAAAAAGGGATGATGCAAGGGAAAGCGCAAGAATACAAGCTGTAGGAGCAAGGCCCTGGAGTAGGCAAGCGGAGATGGAATCTTGTGCAAAGATAGAGTTTAAACAGTAAATTCACAGTAACTGGAAAGAAGATGTATAAGGCCACTGATGACCCAGAGCATTGATGTGGTAGAAGCTTATAAAACAGCTTTTCTGACTGCTTCCACTTTCTGGGTGAAGGGAGAGCCCAGCTCTTTAGCTAAGATTGAAGCTCAGGGAGGAGGCTGTGAAGATTTAAGCAGATAAAAGTATGAAAGTTGTCTAGGAGCAGAGGACAGAAAATAAACCAAGGAAGAAGAATATATTAGATGGTGTTACGAGCCTACTCTGGTTTCTGATCATGAGTATGAAGCAACACAAATCAGAATGGGTCTGTGTTTTCCTCCAGTGGTGTTCAGCTTCATGGATTAAGGATTATTGGAGCCAAAGCAATGGAGAGCATTTGCTAGAAACATACAATATGGTGGTCAGAGAGTATGATGTTTGGTATTGAAATTTTAAAGCACTAGTTTGTTATGATGAGGCTAAATGCATGACCATAGAAGTCAGTCACTGGATAAGGCCAAGTCAGATCCTCAGTAAATATTGAATAATTGTTTTGTTTTTGGGTATTTATAATAGCAAAATTGGGGAAAATATATTGCTCATCAATAGATTGCTAAGAAAAATACCATAAACATATTCTTTTGAATATTATTGAAACTATAAATAATGATGCAGGAAAGTATCTGTTGATATGGAAAATGACCATGGCAAATTTGAGAAATAATTTACAGTGCAGCATGCATAATATAATAGTTTTTTGGAAGATTAATCACATAAATGTATATATGTTTATTGATTTAGCTGAATATATAAAGAATAGTGATGCTTGCTAGACTGTTCAAAACTGAGTCATCAGTGGTTATAGCTTTAATATTTATGAGCATATATATTTTTAACAGAACTAAAATACCTTTGAGAACATTTAATATTCAGATGGACACTAAACACATTTTTAAAATAAGAATTTTTTAAAATTAGTTCAGATTCTTTTCTTTCCTCCAAATAAAAGGAAACTCTCTTTATGTAGAACTTCCTCATTATTCAACTTCTTTTTAATATTACTAAATATCTAAATATCTAATGATCCTTTCTACTTGGATGTAGGCAGCTTTGCTTCAAGACTCCTCTCTAATTTAATTTTTTTATCTTCAAAATGCAAATTTTGACACTTTAATTATATCACTTACTCTGAAATATAGATTGGTTTCATCAGATCACCCCACTATTTTGTGAACTATGAAAAATAATATAACAATGATGTCAATCATTAATGATGGACACTGGATTTTTTTCTCTTCCCCTGAGCCACTGGAGCTCACCATTTTTCTCACTCCTTTGAACACAGCTTTGTTTTATTTTGCATTTATTCAAAAGATAAAATTCAGTTGCATAACTTTATTACACTGTCAATGTAAATTCTTTAGCTATACTTAGGGCTAAACTGATCTGAAGCTAGTGACAAAACTTTAAATAAAAGCATATAATTAAAGTTATGCTGAAATATGAAAATGATATATTTGTATATCTCCACACATGTGATTAAATGCTACTGCTTAATCACCATTAGTAAACATATGATAGAGCAAGAAAACGTAATTTTTTTCCCTCAGCTCATAAGTGAATTAGATCCTAGAATCAGGATTTATTGATGATTCATGGAAATTAATTTCTTTAAAAGTCATGTTAAGGACATAAACAAACATTGTGGCTACCCAGGGCAGAATTAAGCATAAAAACATATTGCCTCTGAGGCAGAACAAAATCGTTTCTTGCAGGGAAACAATATTGCAGAGTCACAGCATGAGACTTGAATTCTATTTCAGGGAAGAGACTAAGGGACGAGAAAAACACATTAATAATAAGCTTCTGTCCATGATCACGGAAATCTAAATTCCCTGGCTTGGATATGTGTGCTGGGGTAAGAGAACTACACTTGCTCTATGTTATTTGAAACTTAATTGGCATCATGTTTCTATCACAAAATTACCTCTTCTGCATTCATTTTACTTAAAAATAAATTGGTTATTATGATTAAGTATTTAGACAATTTTTTAATCTCCCCTTGTTAAGTTGGCTTGGAGAAAATTCTGTTTTTATAAGTCAGAGGAAACAAACAGTTATGTTTTCATAATGCTATTCAGGGTAGTTGATGGTTTCATGGCACAGTATTGTAACATATTTTTATATGTTGTTATATGTCATTTTGCCTTGAATATATATGCCTGTCATACCTTGCTCCTTCCCCTGTCTGCTGTATCTGTATAACTTTAACTCAGAATAAGGGTTCAGGTCAGTAGTTTCTCTGAAGTCAAAAAGGAGAAATGATATCATATAGCTGAACTAGTATGTGAGCAGTTTGACTGCACGTCAGTAGCTGGAGTGTACTACCCCGGAGTATTTAGTCATCCAACAACATAATCAGTCCTAGGTCTGAATACCAGCCTACTTTCCAATATGGGATTTTTACTTTGCCGTACTTTTCATTATGGTGTCACCTGGATTGCTTTACTTTTTTTTTTTTTTTTTTTTAAACTAGTTCCTTAAAAGCAGCCTTTCTAGCTCTCAGATAATGAAGAAAAGCAAAGGAATAGCAATATCCAGAAAAAACAGTTGAATACACATAATCATCATGAAACTTCACACTGTGATATATTATCTCTGATGCAGTAGAGCAGATGTACTATATTTAGTTTTAATATCTTGGAAACAGCATGGATTCAAAATTGTGCATTCGTCAGTCCCCATAGGAAACTATTTCATTTTCTATAATTTTCTCTTTTCATCGCTACCCAGGCTGTATTCTCTCTTTTCATTTCACATGTTCCTTTTTGCTATGATTTTCTATAGATGCTGGAAAGTTTCCAATGTAACCTTTCTGAAATTCTGGACTCATCTGTAATTTTTCTTTTGATAAAATTATTTGTTTAAAGCTTTTAAAATGCTGTTTTGCTTCAAAATTATTTTATGTACTTAAAGACAAGGAAATCTGGATAAAATTTTATTTTGGCATTCTCCTAGGGAATTACCATTCAGATTTTAAGCTACCCTCATTCATGCTGGGCTTTTAGATTAACTGGTTAATTCCCCTTAATACCGCTCAAGATTTCTATGCTTATTAAGATTAGCTGTCTCAGCACTAACTTTTTGGGAGAACTGATCCTCTGTAGCTTCCCTGATGTTGAGCTTATTTAGAAAAGCACAAGATATCACCCTAGCAAATGCTTGGAATTTGTTGGACCACTGTGGTCTTGTGTCTCACTACCACCCACCTCTTTTTATTCATGAATAAAACATGCAACTAAACTGTACTACTGTTTACAATACCTGTATAAAATATTATTTTCTCCCCTTTAATAGTAAGGACATATTGCCAGAAATGCAAATAAGTTTGGTGCTAGATTTCGTTTTCATTTTAAACTTTCAAAGTGTTCACAGAAGTCAATTATTGTCATTAAAACACATGAATGAAGATGACCTCTAATACTAACAAACAATTCCAAACAGCTTTGACTTTGGAACCCTGAAATTCCAATACTGATAATGGGTAAAATTCAAGCAGAAATTTCATCATGCAAAATGTGATATTTCAGTACTGGGCTAAACTGTAATTTGAGTTCTAAACTATCCATGTATCAGAACACGTATCAAAACCATGGAAAACACCAGGGAAATATGCAAACAGGCTGAAACAATACAAAAGGACTTGATTCATTGACAATCTCATTAAAGGTTAGTACTTGACCTTCTCCATTTTACATACCTACCACCTTGCACAGCGGGTAGCACAACATAGACACTCACTTGTGGAAGTAATGAAAAATTAATCGCCCAAAGTCTGTCTCTATAATGTAAAAGCATTAGCTGCTAAAAGTTGGAAGGTGGAAAGATTTTGTGAAAAATTAAAGGTACTAATGATCTTATTTTACCAACTGGGCAGTAAAGAAATATATAATATTATTGGTGGAACAATAAATGAGAATATGAGCATATTAATTTCATAAATTATATAAATAAATTAAAAGGCTATATTAGAAAGATTTTCATCTTTCCCATTCTGAATATAGGTGATATTTTCTTTTTTTCTTAATATTTTATCAAATACTTTAGCTCTCCTGTATCTTCTACTGTCTTCCCTGCCATTATCAAATCTGAGTTCCTGTGTATCGACATTATTTTATTTGCATTTTAATTTAACAAAATGTTTTGTTTAGAAAACCTCATTGCTCTTATTAGAATGTAAATTGGTTGAGCCACTATGAAAACAGGATAGCGGTTCCTCAAAAAATTAAATATAGAACTATCACATGATCCAGCAATCCCACTTCTGGGTATATGTCCAAAGAAAATGAAAATATGATATCAAAGAGATATATGCACACTCATGTTTATTGCAGCCTTATTCATAGTAGCCAAAGTATGGAAACAAGTGTCTGTTAGTAGATGAATGGCTAAAGATGTGGTGTTTGTATATATATATTATTCAGCCATAAGAAAGAAGGAGGCCTTGCCATTTGTGACAACATGGATGATCTTGAGGGCATTGTGCTAAATGAGATATGTAAGACAGAGAAAGACAAATACTGTCTGATATCACTTATATGTGATAAACAGCTGAGCTCATAAAACAGAGAGAGAAGTGGTGGTTACCAGGGGCTGGGGGATGAGGGAATTTCAGGAGATGTTGGTCAAAGGGTATAAACTTGCAGTTAGAAGATGATTAAGTTCTAGAGATCTAATACACAGCATTGTAATTATAGTTAACAATGCTGTATTATATGCCTTAAAGTTGATAAGAGACTAGACCTTAAGTGTTCTCACCACAAAAAAATAATTATGTGATTTGATAGAGCTGTTAGCTAACATCATATTACTAAATATACAAATACATCAAAGCTACACGTTGTACACCTTAAATTTACACAATGTTATATGTCAGTTATACGTCAATTAAAAAAGAAAGTAGAAATGGATATAATTTATTCATAATTTTGATGTGGATTAATGTTGAAATGAAATATTCAGATTTGAGGGGTTAAGTGATTAACTTCCATGTTGAAAAATTTTTATTTATATAGGCACTTTTACTTTGTGGTTAAATTATTTTAGACACCAAAGAATGGATTACAATTTTTGCCTTTATAATAACTAATAATTTTAAAGATATTACTATCAAATTTTAGCATTAATGCTTTGGAATATTCTGTATCGAAAAATCATGAAAATCATGTGTGTGTATATATCCGTGGATGTGTGTGTATTTCAGAGGAATATTTGTGAAGTAATCATTTAAAAATTCTAATCACTGTGACATATTTGAAGAACAGATTTTGAGCCATTGAGTCATCTAGAATATAATCTCCATGATGAATGGAATTTGTGCCTTTTTTTTTTTAACTACTGTTCACCCAGTCTCTGGAATGCTTAATACATTTAAGGAACTTCATACATATTTAGTGAATTCACTAATTTATTAAGCCTGAATATCTTTTATTTATTCAAAAATTTAAGTTTGATATTACCTCTTTTGCATAGTTATGTAGGCAGGGAAGTATAAACAAATTATAATATTTTGATTATCTTTATTAAAAATAAAGGGGGAAATGAGCTAAAATTAATTTGTAACATTATTTACAATTTTTAATTTATCTGTTTTTCTTGGCTTCTAATTACACATAAAATCAACAGTAAATATAATTAGTGGTAGGAACTTGGTTGACCTGAACTTTAAACTCTTTTTTTTCCTATTTGCACATAGAATTCATTTCTCTGGATACCAATTTTGTTTCTCCAACATGTTTTTTTCATGAGCTAAGATTTACTGAATTGAAAATACTAATGCACTCTCTATTTAATAATTTTTTTCCTACACGAATGGGATATATTGGAACAGTAGGGATTTGAACACTATTAAAATATTTTTTTTTGTATATTAATCCCAGGAGTCCCAATGATATTGTGGAATTTGGTATCAGTTTCATCTTTCAAAATCTGTCAAATTTTGTAACGTACTCTAATTCCTTTACACGTTTCAGATTCACTTAGCAATTTGATGTTCCATGGTTAAACATACCCAGGTGACTTAAATAGATCATAGATTTAAATGTAAAAGTAAAACCTATTACATTTCTAAAAGAAAACATAGGAGAAAATCTCTATGGCCTTGGAAAAGGAGCAAAGATTTCTTAGGCTATAAATACTCATTAAATAAAAGCAAAAGAAAACTAATAAATTAGAAATCTGCTCTTAGAAAGACGTTGTGAAGAAAATTCAAATCCAGTCACAGACTGAGAGAAAATATTTGCAAAACACATTACTGGAAAGGATTTATTCAGAATATTTAGAGAACTCTTATACTGATAATTGGAAAAAAATAAACAACACAATAGAAAATAGGCAAATACTTGAATAGCAGTAATACAAAAGAGGAGATGCAAATGACCAATAAGCACCTGATAAGATGCTCAATGCCACAAGTCATGAGAGGAATACAAACTAAATTCATTGTGAGATACTTTCACATGTCTACTAAAATAACTAAAATATATATATATATATATATGTATAAATATATATATAAATATATATATATATAAATAAAGTAAAACTTAGAACACCTATTGTGGGCAGTGATGTGGAACAACCAACAACCAGAACTATTGTATATTGATGGTGGGAATGCAAAATGTTATAGCCATTTCAGAAATAAAACAGTTTGACATTTTTTTATAAGATTAAACTTACCTTATGACCAAGCAATCCCATTACTAGGTATTTACAAAAGAGAAACAAGGCTTGCACACAAAAGTTCACAGCAGATTTATTCATAGTAACCAAAAGCTGGTAACAGCTCAAATATCCATCAATAGGTAAAGGGACAAACCAATGGAGCTGTATCTATTAAATGGAATATACTCAGTAATAAAGACAATTTAACTACTTTTATATGCAATAACATGGTTGAATTTCAAAAACATGATGAGTGAAAGAATCCAAACACAAAAGAGCTTATGCTGAGTAATTCCATTCATAAGAAATTCTAGAAAAGATAAGTCTAAGCCATGGTGAGAGAAAGCCAATGATTGGCTCCCTGGGGTTAGAGGTGGAGAGTTTCATGGTATGTATTCAAGGATTTTTTTGAGATGATGGAATGTTCCATATTTTTTTGTGGTGGTGATTACACAGGTGCATGAATTTGTCAAAACTTGTTGAGATGTACATTTAAAATGAATGCATTTTCATTGATGTAAAATATACTTCAGTCAAGTTTGTCTAAAATAAATAGCCAGAACGAGCAGTTAGTTTTGTTCTCAGCTTTGACCATACATGGTATATTTTGACTTTGCTCAAGTCAGATTAAAGCATATCTATATTTTATCTTCAGTGTTTTATAAAGTGAGAGGGATACATTATTTAAGAAAATTCTGGATTCTCGAATAATTACTTGGGATAGCTATATGAAAATATTTCTTTTACTTGAAAGGGGGATATATAATTTCTATAACCACTATTCAGGTCAAAACATTCTTTTTTTTCCCATTTTTAAGATTTTATTCTATAGTCTGTTAAATCACTTTCAATTTGACAGTTTTTGTTTAATCTATGTAGTTTATTCCCAATGTTCAAAATTGAAGACTGACATCTATAATTTTATTAGGATAATTTGATGTATGATAGTTTTTTTAATGCTGTGTTTAAAAAAAATTTTATTAAATGCTGTCAATTTTGAGACTGGGGCTAGAAAAGTAGTCAGTTCTTCTTGAGCATCTGACTAAGTCCATACACTGACCAATTCCCTTATCACACAGATTTTAGACTCCAAGGCCACTATACATCTACCCTAATTGCCGCAGGCCAGGCACCAGACAAGGAAAAACAGCATCTGTGCTCTGGAGACAGGGAAATCATTCAAATGAGCCAATCCACAGGGAGCCTATGAACCCTAGCTAACCCCCCTCCCACTGGCACACAGAAGCTGCCCCTCATATCTCCAGCTACCGTTACCCTATTCCTGGGTGCAACCCCCATGTGGCCCTGCTTGACAACCTTTTCTTATTTTTTAAGACAACCTTCTCTTCGTGGCAAGTAACAAAGAGTTCTGCTTTTCATCTATCCAAGTGCCACTGTGTTGTGTCCCACCATTAAAAGAACTTTTAAATCTCATAAAACCTATGGAATGTATGTTTCTAGATGAATCTAGAATAACTTAACATTCACCTTTAGCACAGAGTTTTTAAAATACTAAAGTAATGGGTTTCTAAATATACACTTAGCAATAACTGGAAAACAACAAGAAAAAAAAATCTTTTATTTTTTTCAAAAATATTTAACTCAGTGTGATTCATGTTGGATATAGTGTTACACTATTTACATTAATGTGAAACATTAACTGGCCAAATCTTTTTTTTTTTTTAATATTTATTTATTTATTTGGCTGTGCCGGGTCTTCGTTGCAGCGTGCGGGATCCTTAGTTGCGGCATGCAGGATCTAGTTCCTTGACCAAGGATCAACCTGGGCCCCCTGCATTGGGAGCATGGAGTCTTAACCACTGGACCACCAGGGAAGTCCCTGGCCAAATCTTTTAATAGTATTTGTGTTCTAGTTTATTTCAACATGTTTTCATTCTATACAAATAGCTTAAATGAAAAAAATAAATGCATATTTGTAGTTTATTTTGAAGATTATACTATCTAGTGTGCTCAATAAGTTTTTGAGTCAAATAGTAAACAATGTGTTATTTTTTTTCATTTATGTTCATATATGGTCCTAAATTCCCATATAGTTCCACAACTGAGACATTTTTAAACTACATATAAATTATTACCTAGATTCTCTTTTTATTTAAGAGGACTGTGGACAAATTGGAAGACTTGCAATAGAGGTTGTGTAAGATGATGAAAGATTGGGAAATGAAGGGTTGTAGAATCCAGCCAAAAAGCTACCACTTCTGTGGCAAATTCCTCCAGTTACTCAGTGCCCACATAATAGCTGTGATTCTGGAGGGTGTGTTTGGCTGAAAAGTAGATTCAAGATAATGTTAGCAAAATGTGGTGAGCCATTCATGCTTTCACATGCAACTCCTACCTCCATTTATTTTAACTAAAATCACATCTTTAGCAATCTTTTAAGTCCATTTTGCCTGATCCAAACTTGTAGTTATTCTGGGGCTCACATTTGAATTTGAGACTGGTATAAGCCTTACTCTCAAATTTTACACTTTTCATGAGTTATCATCATCTTCATGGTGGTTAAGACAAGACAAATTCTTGTTGAGCACTGAATATTTGTTGTTGCTTATTTTGCCAAACACAGTTCCACGTGGTCTCTCATTTAATCCTTACAGTTACCCACAAAACAAGTATTTTCATTCCATTTGTCAAGTTCTCAGTAGTAAAAGAAACCTAGAGGCTGAAAAATGGTGTTAAAGTCTACGACTTCTAAAAGGGGACTCCGTAATCAGTAGACTCAGGTCCTATTGTCGACTCCGTGTCTAAATCTGACGTGTGATTTTGAACAAGTCATTTTGCTTCCATGTTTCTTAGCGTTTTCATTAGTGGCATAGAGGATGTTGGAGTGGAAAGCTCCGAAACTCTTCCTGCTCAAAAATTCTTTGATTTCATGCCAATTATTAATAATTATAGTTGAAATAAAAACACAATTTTTTTTTTTAATCTCTCATAATGTTTCTTTTTCTTTTATTCAGTGGAGGCAAATCTCCACTATCCCTGGAAGAAAATTCCTAAAGTCCCATGGATTTCTCTCTCCTTTCTCTCCCTGTTAATTAACCAGTAGTTCTGTGGTAACTTTAAGTTGTAATATAATCAAAGTTTAGTAGTTAGAATGTCTAGTTCTATTTAACGTTAAAAACACTTGACTTAACATAAAATATGATATTCTTCCCCAGCCTGCTAATATTATTGTAACAAGAAATATTCATGAATAGCCTAGGGCCTCATTTGTACTTAGTATCAATTAAATACTAGCTATTATATTACACGTAGACATTTCAAAAAATTGTGCAGAACACGTTACATATGTTTTGCTGTCTGGCACCAAGGTTTAGGCCAAAATAAAAGTTTTGTGTGTTGCTCATAACTTATTTTATTGAGTTTGCAGAATATTTAGAATTCCATGAACAGAATGGAAAATAACTAAGAGAAAAATAAGTTGAAGATGTAAAATTTAATTTGAGTAGTTACAAGGCCTGATTTTCAAAGATATTGCTCTCTGTTTAGTGCCTGCATAACTTTTGCACAAACATGTTTAAGAGGATGCTTTATTTCTTTGTCATTCAGGTCACAATTCTACATCTGTGGATTAAGAAGAAAAGGCCAAAGATAGATTATTAAACTTGAATCAGAGAAGAGTGGCATATTTTCATTAGTGGTATAGAAATAAACATGAATTGAATACGGAGGATGTTTTCATGCTTTTTGATGGATATCTGGTCTTCTGGCCTCCCAATCAGCTCTTCATCATTACTTCCCTGTTTTGCCTATCCATAACCAGAATTATCAGTCATCTTTAACTCCTTCTATCCCTGCTCCCTCATCATGTCTCACAGATTTAATTATTTGAGACTTTGCCTCTCATATCTGTGCTTCCAACCTGTCCCCACAGCCATCGCCATATGAGACCCTGATTACCTTATACCTCCTTATCCCTGCACTGCAAAAACATTCTCAGGCCATAGCAAAGGTATTCTTTCTGATTAAATTATTCAAGTAGATTCATTTTAACAACAGTTTTAAAAATCTGTGACGTTATAACCATTCAACATACAACATTTCAAGGTGAAAGAAATTCCATCCTATGTGAATATACTAAGGAAAATGATTCAGAGTCTGATGGATCCCAGTTGGAGTGATTTTGGTAAACTGTTCCTCCTATTGAATCTTATAAAATTAGTGTTAGACATTTAGAATTGCTTAATGCGGATCAACAGGAAAATGGCCTATTTTAACACTCCAATATTTTCCTTTGATGCATTTCACATACTGTAAAGATAACTGATGATTATAAGTAGACCATTGGCCTTCTTAACCTACAGTACATTTAAAGGAGTAAATTAGACTCATAAGTAATACATATGACTAAATGATATGCAAATACTAAATTTGATTCTTCTTAAACATCAGACAAGCAAAATTAAAAATTCTTTCAGAATAGTCATTGAAAAAATGCAAATCAAAAATAGATTTGCTTCATATACCAGAAATGTTTGCAACTTGTTCTCATGAATTATACATATAGATAACTAATCACAGCCATTATATTTTACGAATCTCCTTAAATAGCATCATCATGACTGATGGAATAGCAGAGTGTTGAATTGGGATTCAGTGAGCCCTCTCCTGTTGCACTTACATTGTTTTAAATATCCTCTAATTCTTTAAGTTTTATACTTAGGGAAAAGGTAGCTATATGGGATACATTTCTTCGTTATAGACACATGTATTACTGGTGTCAATATTAATATGTTAATAACAATGAAATTTAATTGGAGAGATGGAATCTTCATTCTATATGATACCACTCAATTACGGGTGAGTAAAAAATACAGTAAAAATAGTTATGTTAGTTTTTCTTAACAAAAGAAAGGAGGATATTGCCAAATTATTTTATATTTTGATTCTGAGGACAGAACCAGATATATTCATTAGTATGGGCTTTTCCAAACATTTTTTGGTAAACGGATACGAAAAACTACACTTATTCTCCACATTTCCCTGTATCCATGGTTTTGAAAAATGAGTTTGTATCTTCTGCCATCAAGAGAGGGAGACTCTATGTTCCCCCTTTGGATCTGAGTGTATTTCTGTTTTTCTTTGGTCCATAGCATTCACAGAGCCAAGGTCGTGCCTTAAGAGGCCTTGCTCTCTCCTAGACTTCTGCTTATATCATGAGGATAAGCTCACACAGGCTTTCTAAACTAGGAGAAACTTGTGGAAAAAGCCATGTCATTGCCGATCAAGACAATCTTACACATATTGAGTCTTCTGGACGCCAGAAAAACCATCAAGCCACACTGGGACAAGATCACCTAATAGCCTAGTTGACCTGTGGATTTATAGAAATAATAGATGGTTGTTGTTTTAAGCCCTTAGGTATTGGGCTTATTACATAATATGTTATGATATTAGATAACAGGTATGTTTAAAATTAAAAACTACATTATTCATTCTAGCAACACAAATATTCTAAGAATACAAATATTCGTTATCTTTAATTTTTAAAAAAAATTAACCACTATAACAACTAATGTTATAACTACCAACATTTGGGAAGAGGAGGGGGAGTGTAAGTAATACAAGCCTTACATTTCATAGGGGGCAACTAATAAATAAGGTCTCAAAATAATAAATCAAGTCATAGTAACATGCACATATTTCCTACAGTAAGGAGTTTAGTGCTGGAACAAGGGAAAAAGAAAACCCCAGAAATTGCCAGGCAAAAATATTTACTCTAAAAATGTAAAAGAGAAAGAGGGAGGAAGAAATTTTTCATTGTCTAAGTCCTTATGTAGAATTTAATGATTTTATAAGATCATGTGACTATAGTACTAAACTGTTAACCTAGATCATTAATGCCACAAAATGCTCTATAAACATTAACTTTATAACTTTATGACTTTATTAACTTTATAATGATATAACAAGGTATGTGTATTATTATATGTGAAAAGCCAGTTTAAAAGAGTATTCAAGTTTCATAATGATGTACATGAATTAAAATTATAGCCAATTCTATAACATGAATAATTAAAGTTAAGATCCTAAAAATTACCATGAATTATTAATAGTACTCACCAAATTCTTATTTAATGAATTATCCTGCTTAAAACAAAAACATGAAATAGAAAGATAAAAAGATATATAATTTGATACAAAGGTGTTTCCCAGTTTTGAGTTATAATTGACAAATAATATTGCAATGTATTTAAAGCATACAACATGATTTGATATGTGTATATATTGTGAAATGATTCCCTCCTTGGTTAAATTTATTCTTAAATATTTCTTTTTTTATGTTATTATAAATGTAATTTTCTTAATTTCTCTTTGATAGTGAGTTGTTAATGTATAGAGACACAACTGATTTTTATATATTGATTTTATACCCTGCAACTTTACCGAATTCATTAATTAGTTCTGTCAGTTTTTTGGTGGAGTCTAGGTTTTTCTATATATAGTATCAATCATATGACAATATTCTGATTTGGATACCTTCTATTTTGTTTTCTTGTCTGATTGCTCTGGGTATGGGGGCTTCCAATTCTATGTTGAATTAATGGGGTGAGAGGGGGCATCCTTGTCTTCTTCCTCATGTTAGGGAATGAGCTTTCAGCTCTTCACCCTTGTATGTGATTTTAGCTGTGGGCTGGTCATATATGGCTTTTATTATGTTGTGAGACCTTCTATCTGCACCTATTTGTTGAATTTTTTCCTATGAAAGGATGTTGAGTTTTGTCGAATGCTTCTTCCTCATCCATTGAGATGATATTATTTTAATCCTTCATTTTGTTAATGTGGCATATCACATTTATTGGTTTGCATATGTTGAACCATTCTGTATCTCAGATATAAACCCCACTTGATCGTGGTGTATGACTCTTTAACGTACAGTTGAATTCAGTCTGCTAATATTTTGGTGAGGATTTTTGCATCTATGTTCATTTGGGATGTTGGCCTGTAACTTTCTTTTCTTGTAGTATCCTTGTCTTGCTTTGGTATCTGGGCAATTCTGGCCTCATAAAATGAGTTTGGAAGTATTTCCTCCTTTCCAAGAGTTTAAGAAGGACTGGTATTAATTCTTCTTTCAATGTTTGATAGAATTTACCAGTGAAGCCATCAAGTCCTGTACATTTTTGTGTTGTAAGATTTTGATTACTGATTCCACATCCTTACTATAATTGGAATTAGTTAAGATTTTCTATTTCTTCATGATTCAGGCTTTATAGGTTGTATGTTTCTAAGAATTTATCTATTCTGTTTTATCTGTCGTCTCCTAGAGTTAGGTGATTTAGGACCAGTCCTTCAGGTGGAGCTGTAGAAATTGGGGCACTAGATATGTGGACAAACACCTTTCAGAGAGCTGCTGGTGACTTGGTTTAAATGCTGGGGCAAGCCCATGGGGAGGTACAGGAAGTTCCAACATGCCAATTCAGGCTTCCAGAAGACTAATAATTATGTGACCCTTCACTTCCCCGGTGCAGTCTGATTAGAAGCCTGACCCTCAGGCAGCAGCTGGGAAAGTATGCAGTCAAAAGCCTTCCAAAAAGATACTGGGAGATGGGCATTTTTGCCTGTTCCTTCTGTGCTGAGCCCAGCATTGAGGGGATAACTGTGGAGAGCACTCATGTGCTTGTTTAAAAACTCCTTCTTTGTTTACTGTGGCCCCCAGGACCCGTGAATAAGACTCCATTGGCTCTCAGAGCTGGTTGGTTTGGGAGATGGGCCCTCAGGTGGCAGCCTTAAAAGTTGGGGCACTAGATGTATGGTGAAGTAGAAACTTGGATTTATTGTTGGAGCGAGCCAAGGGGAGAAGTTAGGGGGGTTCTTTCAGTTAGCTCCCAGAGGCGGGTTGAGTAGAAGCCCAACCCTGGGATGTCAGCTGAGATAATATGCAGTCAAATCTCTTCCAAGGAGAAACTGGGCACGGGGAGTTCTGCCTGCTTCCTCTGTGCTGAGCCCTGAGAGAGAGCCACAGGAGGTGTTCACGTGCCCGTTTAAAAACTGCATCATGGCGTATTGCGGTCCTGAGGGACGCCTGAATGCCAAACCCGGTCGGCGGCTCTCCAAGCTAGGAGATTTGGGAGCCAGTCCAGGTTGCAGCCATAAAAGTCGGGGCACTGGATGTGTGGTCCAAACTCTTTACCCCTCAGGGAGAAACTGGGGGTAGGAGGTTCCCTCCTGATTTTAAAGCGCTGCCCTGGGTCAGGGGGTATTTATGGTAGAAGTGTGTCTCCGCCTTTCCTACCTGTTTCGAGGTGAGTATTTTCTCAGTCTCCTGATATGTAGGAGTCATTCTGTTGGGTTGCCCAAAAAGTTCGTTCGGGTTTTTCCATAAGATGTTACCTGAATTTCTCTCAAAAGGAATTGATCCATGTGTAGCTCTATATTTGGTCCATCTGTGGACAAAGGGAATGTCAGGAACCACTTATTCTGCCATCTTGCTCGGATGTAAAGTTTAAAATAACCAAGTATACATTTTTTTTTAACTATTGATATCTTGAGAAGCCTTTTTCCATAGCCCTGAATTTGTAGTTCATTCTACCCTATGTTTTCAAAACTCTTTTAGTGTAACATAGTGTAATTACAGCAACATGAGGTAAAAGTTCTGAAGATAACATGGTCATGATTTCCACATTGTATTCTAAGTGCAAGAGGCATTGCCATAAGTAGAAAAAGAGTATCACGATCTGGTGATTAACGTCTGTGACATGATGCTGTTTTATCAGTAAGATTGCTGATTTCTCTCATCCGTTGAAAATATCTCTTTCTGAATCCCCAGCAGTCACAAAATGTGTGATACTTTTATCACTCACAATACTAGATACACATTTAGAATGTAATCCCAGAAGAATTAACATGTCAATTTGACTTTTATAGAAAGATGTTTTAACTCTTGATATCATTCATGAATTCAGTTCAATTTAATATTCTCTTTCTATTTATTTCTTTATAGCGGATACTTTTTAGTATCTGACCTACTACTACATGTCCATTTTCCAGTAGAATGAATGTTAAATGAAGACAGGGACTTTTTATCTTTTATTCCTTGTCTCCTCTCTAATATGTAGACAGATGACTTGCAACTACAATAAATTATTGTTGAAAGAATGCATGAAAGCTATTTAGTTCAATTCAGTGAAAGCTGGACCTTCTTACAGATGCTAAATGAGTAAGACATTGCATCTACTCTCAAGGATTTAAAAAAGCAAATGTTGGGGGAAGTGTTTAATAAGAGTTAAACTGTATCTGTGCTACAGGGAAGTCCGCTCAATGTTATGTGTCAGCTTGGATGGGAGGGGAGTCTGGGGGAGAATGGATACAGTATATGTATGGCTGAGTCACTTTGCTGTGCACCTGAAACTATCACAACATCGTTAATTGGATATACTCCAATATAAAATAAAAAGTTTAAAAAAGTTTTTAAAAACTGTATTTGTGCTAAATAGAAGGAATATATAAACACAGGGTTTTAGAAGGAAACAATGATATTTTAAAGAAAAGTCATCAAAGTTTATTTTGAGACCGATTCTGAAGAATACAATGAAATGTGAAACAGCACTCAAGACTGAAGTAATCCTAAAATAAAGATGTGTTTTTTGGAGACTGCATGGCATGCTAAAAAAAATGGTAATTTTTAACATATAGTAAAGATATTTAATAGCATTAATACTAGAAAGAATGATTGAGGCCAAATTAACTCAAAATTTGAATATTTTCCTGAGATTTTTGACATTTTTTCATGAGAGAAGAAATGCTATTGGAGCACTCTGAATAGTAGTATAACTTGGTCAAATCTGTGTTTTAGAAAATGAATTCTGTTGGCAGTACAATACATGGATTTGAAGCTGAGGACGTTACCAACAGGGATGCCAGTCTGGAGATGATTGCTGTAGTTTAGGTGAGAGATAATGAGACCTGGAATTAGAATAGAGACAGGAGGAATGGAGATAAAGAAGCAATTTGGAAGTGATATCAAGAAGAGATTATAGACCGATTTGATATATTTGGTAAGAGAGAAGGAGGATTGAAAAATACCTCCAGAGTCCTAGACAATGGTGTACACGGTAAAGCTGTAAACTTAGATCACAAACCCAGGGAAAGCAAATCTAAGAATGCTGAAATTATTCTTTCTATACATGTATATGGAGAGATAGTTTCCCTCTTTCCAAAATCTTAAATAAAAACCCCTACCTTTTCAATCAAAACCCTCCAACATTTTAATTCAAAATTAATTTTCAGTGTCATTTTCACTAATCTGCAGTTACACTTTTGTTTATATTCATTTTCATCCTATTAACTTTCCTAAGCGTGAAAGGCATTCCAGGATTTTCAGTCTATCATACAATTACTTGTATACTCCCCTATATCAGTGAGCTTATTGATTAAATCACACATATAATCACTGAACACTTCCTGATCAAGAACTGCATGCAAGTAACAGTGCTAAATTCTGGGGGTAAAAAGATGAGTAGGCAAAGAAGAATCACACTTCCAAGAGGAGTTCATGGCCTCTTCCAAGAACTAAGGGAGGAAATTTATCTTTATGACGGGGGCATACCGACTGTGGTGGTCAAGTGAGTGCTGTGCATTCTTGCTTCTACCCAACAAACTAACGACTTAATGCCTAAGACCTAATGTCTTCTTTATCCCTTCTCTAATTACTCTCACAGTGGTTTCTCTCAGGTCTGAACATAAGCATTATTATCTATATCATTCTGTTAGGGTTTTTAAATTGAAATGTTTTTTGAGGGGGCTTCCCTGGCGGTGCAGTGGTTGAGAATCTGCCTGCCAATGCAGGGGACACGGGTTCAAGCCCTGGTCCGGGAAGATCCCACATGCCGCGGAGCAGCTAGGCCCATGAGCCACAACTACTGAGCCTGCACTCTAGAGCCCGTGAACCACAACTACTGAAGCCTGCGGGCCTAGAGCCCATGCTCCACAACAAGAGAAGCCACCTCAATGGGAAGCCCGTGCACCACAACGAAGAGTAGCCCCTGCTCACCACAACTAGAGAAAAAGCCTGTGCACAACAACGAAGACCTAATGCAGCCAAAAATAAATAAATAAATAAATAAATAAATTTATTTAAAAAAAAAAAGTTTTTGAGTTAATTGTAAATTCACATGCAGTTGTAAGAATACAGAGAAATCTTTTGTACATTATGTCCTCCTACAGCTAACGTTGTACAAAACTAGTGTAATTATCTCAACAAGTATATTGGAATTGATGCAATTTACCAACTGTATTCAGATTTCCCCAGATTTACTTGTACTCACTTGTGTGTGTTTGTGTGTGTGTGTAGTAAGTTCTATACAATTTTCTCACCTATGTGGGTTTATGTAGCCCATGCCAGTCCAGATGTAGCAGACCCAATACTACAACAATCCTTGTTTTGCCTTTTTATAACCATCCCTACCTCTCTAACACCTCTAGTCCTCAACCACTGGCAACCACTAAACTGACCTCCATTTCCAAAATGTTTTCATTTCGAAAATGCTACGTAAATGGAATCACAAAGTATGTAGCCTTTTGGGGTTGACTTTCTTCCACTCAGACTCAGTCCCTGGAGATTCCTCTAAGTGGTTATAGGTAACAATAGTTCATTCCTTTCTATTGCTGACAGGTATTCATAGTTTGGATGTACCAGTTTGTTACCATTCACCTGCTGAAGTACATCTAAATTGATTTCCCTTTGGCTGTTACAAATAAAGTTGCTGCAGGTTCTTGTATAGGTTTTAGTTTGAACATAAGTTTTCATTTTTCTGGGATAAGTGCTCAAAAGTCCATTTGCTGGATAAGATGGTGATTGCCTGTTCAGTTTTATAAGAAAATGCCAAACTGTTTTCCAATGTGGCTGTACCATTTTACATTCCCATAAGTGATGCATGAGTGATTCAATTTCTCTGCATCCTTCTTAGAATTTGGTGTTGTCAGTATTTTTCATTTTAGCCACACCCAATTCTCTATGTCACATTTCTTGCATAGGTGGAGTAACTATAAGTAATTTCAATAGGCAATCTGACTTTAGTGGACACTGTAATGTGTTACATGGATCCTCCAGTGCTAGACTGTCACCTCAATTGTTGGGACAGTGTAGGCGGCAGCCTGGGCAGAAATCCTCACCACCCTTAGTGGTTGCCTCAGTTGCAGAGTTTGCACAAGGACAGACCACCTCTCCCAGGACAGACCACATCTAATGACTGACTGATGAGGGACTTGAAAGATTTTGCCATCAAGGCCCCACTTCGGACAACACTAAAGGACCACGCTAGTTCCAAAGCTCCCTGTGGAGTTAGAGGGTGAATCTCCACTCAGTTTCTCTCTACCCTCTCCTACTTTCTTCTCTTCCCTTGAACAAGTTATGACCTAAAGGACGTTCCTTAATATTCTGTACCCAAAAGTCCATCTCTGATTCGACTTTCCAGGGAGCCCCACCTACGACACTGATATGATTTATTGTTCATTTTACTTCCTATTCTATTATGAACTCCTGGAATCTGATACATGGTGGAAATCAGCAGTCGTTTCCTACTTCTGCTGCTTGTTAACTGCTGTCTCGCAGCTTCACAGCTGGCCTCTCCAATGGTTTTCTTTGGGATTTTGGCATCTTTTTAGGTTATGCCACGTGAGGGCTCTAAAGGGACAGTGGGATGCTGGGGAAGGAATGGCGCATTCCTCTCCCTTTGCCCCCTGTTCCTGTCACTTGGTTCCAGCAGCAGGTGGTCCACCCGACCAGAACCAGCCCCTTGCTGCCCCTCAGAGACACCCTGCCATCCACATCCACCCCTCCTCAGCAGTCTGAACCTCAGTTCGCCGGGACCCTTCTCCAAGCTACAGCTGAAATGATTTCAGACTCTTCTCTTTGTTCTCCACTGTTCCCCGGCACTGGGGCCTGGGAGCAGCTTCCTGCAATTTACCAACCCCATTTACACCCCGTATTCCCACTTGGCCTTTTAGTTCTCAACTGGCAGATCAACAGTTCATAATATTATGTTCTGCTTGTTGATGCTTCCTGAGATCCTGACTGATATACCATTAGTTTTATATAGAGGAAATTAACATAAAGTTCATGAGTTAAAAGCGAACTTTTATCTCACAAGAATAGAAAGTCTTTGGGAATAAAATAAAATGGAAAAAACGCACCCATGAAAACACAAGGTTATTTTTTAATTGAACGTTTCCTAACAATTTTATGTTTTAATTCAATCATATGAATACTAATTTTTGAATATAGCCAGTAAATTTTTTGATTGATTTAGTTATCCATGTGTATTTTAACCATATGTGCGTGTGTCCTATAAGCATGTACAGAATAATTTTAAAAAGACTTTAATGCAAGTGGCTAAGTAAATGATGTTTTAATCCTAGAAGGTGTTGATTTATCATTGTTAGGAAATGACATGCTTTAGTGAACTGAGCTTTCAAAATCTATGATTAAAACTAAAAAAAAATTTTCTGTATATAACTATAAAAATACTTTCTGATATAATGGTATTTTAATGAAGCAATCTACAAATTTAGTGTGTGGAAATAATTTTCTGCAAAAACAAAATAGGAAAGATGTGGGAGAAGAAATGGAGTCTATTACTTTATCCCTTTAATTCAATTGTACCATTACCTTTCTTTCAAACAAAACCAAGATGGTATGTTGTGTTTTCTCAATCAAACCTAAGAAAATTATAGGACTTATACAGTGTCTGAGCTTGCCATTACAAAATGTACTGTAGGAGATTTGAGCCATTGTTTAACCATTTTATCAACTTTGTGAGTGTTGTGAGGATCATTTGAGATTATTGTATATTTCTCTAAGAAAATTATTCCAAAGATAATCTTTCTTGATTAACTGATTAGTATTATTTTAATTTAGAAAATAACTTTTTTTCTTATTCAAAATAAGGCTACACAGGTAAGTACATTTCATTTGGGCAGCAATTTCAAATCCACCTTTATATCTCTCATGCACAAAAGTAGTACCTGATACAGTGAAGGGAAATACATATTTACTGAATGATGCAATCCATTTCTCATATGTTTTTGCAAAAGTCATTATTTCATTTATATATCTTAAGAAATGAGATTCTTTGTTTTATTAATCACAAAATTTAAATTGTAAGACGTTCAGTGCTGCTTATTTTAGCTCCTTATTTTTAGTGAGGTTTTCAGTCCAAATTTGTAGTGAGAGTTGACAATAGAGTGAGAAAGTGAAGCAAGAGGATTCTCTAGGAACGGTATGCAATTTGCTTTTCTTACTTCTGTTATGTAATGTAAATACTCTCCAAAATACAACTTGATGATACTCTAACAATTTGTAAAAGAAGAAACTAGGGTGATGGTAGACTTCATGTGTTGTTGCTGTAGTTAAACTTTTCCAAATAACTGAATTTGTTTACAGTTTTCTTTTTCTTAAAAGTACCTGCTGAGTAAAAACTTTGCAAATGCTTATAACATTCTGTCTCTCTGTTTTGTAAGTACTATCCAAAGACTATCAAATAGTTTCAGCTGTTTTAATTAAATGAATAAATTTTGTAATTTTTAGTATCAATATTGACATTTATTATTGACCACTCGATCAAAGTTGGAGGGATGGAAATTTTAACTTGCCAAATAGTTATGGCTAATTTTACTATGGCTTTAATCTTGAGAATAAAACTCTCTAGCGAAGAAAAATTTAGGAGACATTTTATTCATTTCTGTCTTCAAAAAGTTTATTTCTACAATTGCTCCTTTGAGAGTTCACTGCAGTTTTTAAGTGTAAATGGACTAGGGTTGAAAACTGCTGCATTTTCTCTTTTTTCTATATTGTTTTCTTCAAAATATAGATGCTATTCAATTCTACTTAATTTTCTTAATGTGTTACTAGGTTATGTATGGAAATGTATCAGCTTTGAAGAAACTGAAGTTTGGCATCTGATTAAATTGCGGTTTGGTAATTGCGTATATTTGAAATGTTCACAGAGGGAAGAAACTTAAGTATTATAGAAACTGAGAATCAGGTACTTTGGCACTGAGAGAGACTCATCCTAAGGACATCAGTTAAGTATCTGATAAGCTGTAAAACACCTTGTTAACAAGGGGGCAGAGGTAGTCATAGGTGTGAAAGCAGCTCTAAGGAGCCTCAAAAATGAGCAGACCTACACATAGTTATTCATATATATGCATTTATTCCAGGTGAGTTTAGTCTCCAGATTTGATTTTAAAGCTTTGAAATATTTGAAAATCATTTTTATTTTGCCTTTTACTCTATTTTAAGATCAGTTTTGGTATATTTAGATATGAAGTTAATTTTCAGAAAGAGAATTTCTGTTTATATTACTGGCGCACAAGAAAAATAGAATTGAGTTAGTTTCCAGGAAATAGCTCCCATGTTGTCTACACATAAAACATAGCTTTATTTGACATGCCAATTTACTAGCAAAATTTTGAGACTAAGAAAGGAAATCCATGTGCATTTTGTCATATATACTGAAAGTGATGATAACATGTTTTTAGAGGAAAGTGTTATTTTCCTTATGTAAATCAAGGAGGAAAATATAATTAGTTTAAACTAATTCTTATATATGTATGCAAAGTTCCTAAAGAAAATTTTAAAACAAGTATCATGAGCAATTGCACAAAGGTAACATTTTAATGAATTCTAATATTTTCATCATACAGTAAAATAAAATGGTATCTGAATATAAATATAGGTAATCAAAATAAGTGAATATGCAGGTATACTTGTAGCAATACCTCATTGCTTTTGACTGTGCATTATGTTAGTAACACATTTCAATTACGATAATAGAGCGACTTCGTTAGTCCTGTGAACCACAACTTGATATTTGTGTAAAGATTGCTAGTAGCATGTGAATGTTACATAAGTGTTGAGATACTTCATATTAGGAAATCCTAAGATCTATTTGACTATCTAGGAACTTTTGTCATACTCTGCCTTCCAGCTCAAATCAGGAATTTTATTTTTATTTATTTAATTAGTTGTTTATGATTTGTTCATTCATTTATTTTTATTCTTTCTTTTGTTGGGTATTGTTTGTATAAGGCTCAAAATTTGAAAGGTACAGTAAGATATTGATTGTTGCCGAAACTTGACCTCTGTTCACCGGTGCCGAATAGAAATGCGGAGACAGAATTTTGGGTGAAGTAGAAAAGAGTAACTTTTATTGCTTTGCCAGGCAAAGGGGGCCACAGCAGGCTAATGCCCTCAAGACTATGTGACCCACCCTGGAGGGGGTAGTGAGGAGTTTTCTAGTGTTCAAGGAGCAGGGCGTGGTCAGCTTGTGGACAATTCTCGGATTGGTTGGCATCAAGGTGAAGCTTCAAGCATCATCAGCCTTCTGGATTCAACCAGTCTAGGGTCTGTGCTTGTGGTCGGCAGTTTTTTCATCTGGAGGGGGTCTGCTTCCTATAAAAACAACTTAGGAATGTGTGTCGGGCCTTTATCTGTATCCTTTGGGGAACTGAGATGCTGCTGTGTGGTGGATTTAGAGTCTAGATTGTTACCAGTTTCCCAGCCCAACAGCTATTCTTTGTTTCTACATCTTCACATTTCCCATTATTAACTCCTGAGTCAGGATTTTACTTCAAAAGACACACAGGGGCTTGCACACAGTTTCATGATGAAAAGAAGACTCTTTCCTTTTTTCTGTTAGATTTGTCATTTCCACCGTTACTTTTACTTTCCAGCTTTATTAGTTTATTATTGTTATTATTATCATTATTATTATGTAATTTATGCACTTAAATGACATATGTTTTACTCCAGCTAGTAAAAATTTGGAAATCAGCACACTTAAAATATCTCACACATCACTTTATACTTCTTCCTTGTTTGTTCTTATAAAAGTCACATTATGTTCACATTATGTAAGCATAACACCTCCTTTTCTTTTAGTGAAACAGATTTAATGTCCCTTGGCTGTTCATTTGCCATTTTTCTCTTGGTGGATGATATGTGTTCCCTGAGAATTTCTTCAAAATGAACTTACAGTTCAAATGAACTTACTAGGAACTCTGGTTTCTCGAAAGTTAAAAAATAATAGCTCCCTTGTCCCTGTTTCATTCATGTTTGAATAGTGGTTTGGCTAGCTCTAAATTTATTAGGTCACACTTTCTTTCCTTGAAGATTGTATAGGTGGTTTTTCATGATCATTATAACATTGAGTATTGCTGTGGAGAAGCTGAAGGTCAGCCTATTTTTTCACCTTATAGATGAATTAAATCTATTTTCCTGGCTGCCCAAAGCATTCGTATCTATATAAAATTTGAAATTCAGTTAACTTAAAGGGTTTATTTTACAGTGGATACTTTTAGGTCAGCTTCTCCTAGGGTATAGTGTTCTCTTTAAAGAAGTAAATTCAAGTGTTCTTTGACATCTGAAAAGTTTTTTATTTTTTAACTGAATATCTAAATATTTTTTTCTTGTTTCACTATTTGGACCCGTTGGGAGATGCTAGTTGAGTGTATTAGATCTTGTTTGAAAAACTACTGCTTATTTGAAGTTTCTCTGTATTTTGCTCTGTATTTTGTTTATTCGTATTTTATTTTGCTCAGTTTTTAAAGTCTTGTCCTCTGTTTTTTCTTATTGCGATTTTAGCAATGTCTTACATTTTTGCTGCTTCCAATTTAGTCTTTATTTTTATGAGACTTTTAAAATTTAATTTCCTTTCTGAGTTTTAACAACTCTTGTTTCATTTCCTTCTCACCATTTCATCACCATGAAGAAATGTTTAATGCTCTTGTATTATTAACATGATTGCTTCAATAGTTTTATAATCAATTGTGATATTTTTGTGATGATTTGTATCTGATCTACAGCAATACTTTTGTGGTATTTTACCTTTGGTTAGTTTTCATTCCTTTCTTTCTTCATTCTTTGTCCTATTCATTATATTTACTTTTTATTGGCCTATTATTGCTTCTTTTGAATTATTTCTCTTCTTTGAACCAGATTATTCTTCATGCGGGGTGGGGTGCGGAATTCAGGTTCAAGTTCCCAGGTTACTAGAATTTCCCTTTTAGGATTATTTGGGTGTGAATGAGGTCTCCCCAGCCAGTAAGAGTAGCATCACAGGGCTCTCAAACCAGAGTAGCTCTCCCCCCTCTGCTGTCCAGACACATAAACAGCCCGTCTGGCTTTTTCACTCCTGCGTATCAAGCTACCAACCCAACAAAGTCTCATGGCTGGGTATTTGCACTTTATTTCCACAGCTGAAGAGAAACATGGTTGCTTTCCACTTCAGGGTGTACTACTTACTTGACAAGTGTGCTTTTGTAAGCTTTTTCAAGATCTGTGTCCATGGATGTGATAACCTACATTTTCCTGCACTTATTTGACCTTCAAAAAGTTTTGGAAACAACCTCTCCTCCTATTTTGGGATTCAGAGTTTTAGGTATCTGTTGATTTCTTCAAAGTTGACATTTTATTTTTGTTTCTCATTTTTCTGTTTTCTTTTGGGTGATTTCCAAGAGAAGAAGAAAACAAATACAATTTTTAAATGGATGTGTACACACTGCTATATTTAAAGTAAAATGCCTTTCCATGAAAAAAAAAAGGAAAAAGGAAAAATTAGCAGAAACACAATACATAATGTAATTAGGAATATCAACAACATAAGTAAATAAATAAATGAAATGGATGTTTCTCCAGCTTTTAGGAGGAAGAAAGTAAGTTTTATTGGTCACTGTAGTCTTCATCTGAATTTTATCAGACACATGAACTGACATCAAAATTATATATTTGTAAATCTAGAATTGACCTATATTTTATATGCTGATTTCATCACTATGAAGCTCTGTTGTATCCTCTCTTAATTTCTCCTAGTCTAAGTCACTTTAGGTAATATATTTTTGTTAATCATTTTCTTATTCTCTGTATACTCTGTTTCCACTTTTTCCACTATAGATTTCTATACTTAGCATACTGCCTCTAATTTCTCTAGTTTACATTTTTCTTTCTGTGTGTTTATCTATTTGTTACATAACTTTCTTCAGGACAGAGTCTAATTCTTCCAACTCTTATAATTGACAGACTGGCAAAAAATAGTTCAAAAAAT
Organism: Eubalaena glacialis; assembly: GCF_028564815.1. NCBI lineage: Eukaryota > Metazoa > Chordata > Mammalia > Artiodactyla > Balaenidae > Eubalaena > Eubalaena glacialis. Next base: position 13,475,280 of record NC_083718.1, on the reverse strand, counting down.
AGAATCAAACTTTGTTATTTCTTTAATTTATAGCTGAACACACATGTCGACTGAAGAAAAAGCTCACAACCTAAAAGTTGCGAGTTAAGCTGTACTCCGGGATCTTACTGAGGATTCTAGCACAGGCGGCAGCCTCTCAGATATCCCTGAGGAGCTTCTCTGAAGAGATAAGGGAGGAGCCAGGATATATAGGAGTTCCTGCTGTGATTTTTGATTCCTTGCTGTAATCAAACATCACAAGATTACTGCTAATGACAAAGAACAGACACCTCAAGTTAGTGATTTCAGCGCTTTTCTGTGTATGGGAAGATGCAAAGATCTGGGTTCACTGAGATTATTCCTTAGATTTGCATCTTAACTATCTAGGGCCAGTATCCAAAGCACAGAATGCTTCCTGTTTTTCTCCATTCTGAATTCCCATCAGGGCACACTGTCCCGGGCAGCTGCAGGGGCTGATGGCTTGATCCTTTTAGAACTGGGAAGGTGGGCAACATTCTTCGTTTACTGGAAGGGCAGGGAACATTCCCTGTCCACACACCTGCACCACACATACACACAACTCATAGTTTCTCCAAGTAACAGTAGCCTCCTATTTATTTCCTCCCACCTAGATTCCTCTGGGTACATACATTTTCCACTAATCCCTTTCCTTCCCCCATTTAATCCAACTGTGTTGTGGATCAATGTCAAATCTAGGTGTTTTCCCTGCAAGAATAGTATGGGAGTCCAATATAAAGATATAGATGAATTTGTTAAATTTATTTTACTTGCTACAGGATCTTCCTTCATACTGTAGCCCAAATGATTCTTTTTATTAAGAAATAAACATTTCAGACTTTCTTTTAATTTACAGATTTGGAATTCTCATTTTTGTGTGTGTGTGTGTGTTAGTTTTGCTTCTTGGCAAAATAATGATTCTTTAGAAAAAAATGAATTGGTAAATGTATTCTGAATTCATCAGTGAATCCCAACTGTGATATTGTTTTTATATTATGCTTGAAAAAAATGAAAGTTAAGCCCCAGATTCCTTTAATAGTTCTATTATCTTGGGTATCACTTTATGGTTTTTCAGATAGATATATAGTGACATCTGAGAAAAAAATTTCTTTTTCAAAATACATAATGTTTGAAAATGGTTTTGATATTAGTTTCAGTGTCCTGGAATTTCACAAAAGGAATCGGACAAAGCAGGGTACAAGACTTTAAGATTTCTATCTTTGAAGAATGTCTCCAGTTTTCTTTTAGGAAGGATATAAAGAACCATTGTAGTACAACTTCTGAGCCACATATGCTCAAGATATGGTTACATACTTCTAAGATATCAGTAGACTAAAAAGAATGGTGACCAGAGTGAAATGCAGGAATGTTGAAAAATCAGATGAAAAATCTATTTGGAAAGGATAACCTGACTAAACATTGTTTCTGAACCAAAAGAGAAAAAAATCACAATCAAAGAATAAAATAATAGGGCAAAAACTTTTGGAAAAAATGAGCAGGTATGAAGTAAATGAAAAGAAATCAAACTTGAAGATTAAACAAATAGATTCCATTCTTTTTATGAAACATATTGCAGCAAATTGTTCAGGCAATTTAATGTCGTTGGCATATTAATGGAGTGACTGTGAGTACAATTTTATCTTACGGAATTACCAGAATTAGTCTTGAACATATGAGCTTTTAGTGGTTAGAATTTAATTCCAAAATCATAAACACCTAAGTAGTTAACTTTCATGTTTGAATGAGAAATGCTTGTATTTTCTCAGTTAAAACATTGGGCTAACATTATAAGGGTGTGTTAGCAAGACTAGGCTATTGTGATGAAACAAAGAGAGTCAAAGTGTATAATGAACCCCATACAATGATTTTTTTTTTTTTTTGCTCATATACCAGTTCAGGTCAGGGTCCTATAGGTCAGATTTTGATATTGTAAGAACATCAGTTGTTACCCTGCTGAGCCTGGAGAGGACAGGAATTGTGAAGGGTATCTTTCAGGATAATTGTCACTCAGAAGATGTAAAACACAATTAATCCTTTCTATAAAAAGAAACAGAGAATAGTCACACTTGACTCCATGCGGATTGAAGTCCTGTCATAAAGCAGATGCTTGAGTTATCTTGGAAACAGGATATAAAAGGGCATGTTAAGCCCAATGATTCCATGAGAGAAAAGAGTCATTAAATTTCTAACGATTCAGGCCTATAATGAATGTATAATCTATATATTTTTTTATTTTAAAATTTAGGTTCTTTAAATGGAATATTTGGACACCTTTTTTTGAGTTGTGAAATTTTAACAAGATGTTTTCAAAAGATGAGACATTTCTCTCCATTAATCCTTGCTTCTACTGAAATGAAGCTTACAAAAGTCAGAGGCAGATGGAGCCTTCATGCCCCTCTTTTTGCTGTCATACCTGTGGAACAGCAGGGTCCTCCAAACGAAAGGGCAGGAGTGATATTCTCTATGATGAATAGTGCTATTTTGTTACTTGACCTTCTAGACAGCCTGAAAATTTCAAGTCAGAGATCAGTGTGGAAAAGCAAATTGATGAGCGGGAACACTGTAATCTTAGGTGATACCTCTTTTAAAGGTAACCAAAACTATTTCTTTGCTCCCTGGATAACGGTAAACTCTTCAAAGAACTTTAAAAAAAATCTGGTGGAGCTTGAGGGAAGTGAATATTCTGAATGGCCTTTTTAGACCATGAGTTATGTTAAGAATATTGAGGCCACCTTTCTTCATAAATGGTTATTCAAAATGCTGAATATACCCAAAATTAGAAATGAGAGTAATATAAGACTGTAAACAAAAGCTTGGAGGACTTGGAAGAACTTCCAAGAAACATTCACAAAGAAAAAAAAAAATCATGAAGGGCAAAACAATAACATGTAAGACAGGACCTAAGCTGGATCTTAGTGGAATTTGGACTGGGGTCAAAGAGCACATTATCAGATATAAATCTGAGAAAAACACAAACTTGTAAAAAAAAAAAAAAATGCAAAGAAACTGAAAGCATCTTTTTTGAAGTTTTGTGAAAAGGTAGGATCAGAATAAAAAGTTCCTTAAAATGTACTAGTTTACATTTTTGTTTTGTTTTATTTTCATAATATCTACTGACCTAAATCCCTTAAATCATATGTGTGTGTGTGTGTGTGTGTGTGTGTGTGTGTATATGGAAATATGAAAAAATGGAGATATTTCTAACATGGAAAAAGACAATCATTATGCATAACTTTCTGAAGATTTTAGAAAATTACTCCAAAATTATCATATTTATATTAATATGTATCATAAAGGTGAAAATACCAAAGCACATGTTTTACAGAGTAACAACATTTTTATCCGGATGCAAAGAGTTGTATTAATGTAGTCCCTTTTCTTTTCAGTGAATATTTCTGTAATTCAAATTAGCCCATGGATGACTGGGAAAAAAAGGAATGACATTGTTAAAAGATGGAAGCCATGTTAGTCCCTATAGTGTTTTCCCAGCTCGCTTATGTTTTCTGCTCCCAAGTAAAGCAACTAAAGATACAGAACACTAAACCAGCCAGCCTCAGCAAGCCCTGTTGAAACTCAATGCCAATTCCATCCCATGGTCTTTTTTGTCTTAGTTTGGCCACATGTTCTGTCCACATAGTGCTGATTGCACTGTTCTCCCTGATAATTTGCACATTTTATCCTTGTTTTCATAAATTGGTAACCCCACCTTTTCCTTATACACCGTGTAAACAAGCTACATCCACCTTTTTTTTTTTAATTGTAGTTGATTTACAATGTTGTGTTACTTTCAGGTGTACAGCATAGTGATTAATTTTTTTTTTGCAGATTATATTCCAGTATAAGTTATTACAAGATATTGGGTATAATTCCCTGTGCTATATAGTAAATCCTTGTTGCTTATCTGTTTTATGTGTAGTAGTCTGTATCTTTTAATCCCGTACCCCTAATTTGTCCCACTACCCCTCTATTTCCCCTTTGGTAACTATAAGTTTGTTTTCTATGTCTGTGTGTCTGTTTCTATTTTGTATATACATTCATTTGTAGTATTTTTCAGATTACACATATGAGTGATATAGTAATTGTCTTTATTTCACTAAGCATAATATTCTCTAGGTCCATCCATGTTGCTACAAGTGGCAATATTTCTTTTTATTTTAATGGCTGAGTAATATTCCAGTGTGTGTGCATGTGTGTGTATGTGTGTGTGTGTGTGTGTGTGTGTATACATACATACATATATACCATATCTTCTTAATCCATTTGTCTGTTGATTGGCACTTGGGTTCCTTCCATGTGTTGGCTATTATAAATAGTACTGCTATGAACATTGGGGTGCACTATCTTTTTGAATTAGTGTTTTTATTTTTTCTGGATATATACCCAGGAGTGGAACTGCTGGATCATATAGCAGTTCTATTTTTAGTTTTTTAAGGAAACTCCATACTGTTTTCCATAGTGACTGCACCAATTTACATTCCCTTCAACAGTGTATGAGGGGTGTCTTTTCTTCACATCCTCGCCAACATTTGTTATTTGTAGACTTTTTGATGATAGCCATTCTGACAGGTGTGAGGTAATACTTCATTGTGGTTTTGATTTGCATTTCTCTAATAATTAGTGATGTTGAGCATCTTTTCACGTGCCTGTTAGCCATCTGTATGGCTTCTTTAGAAAAACGTCTATTCATGTCTTCTGCTGATTTTTTGATTCAATTGTTTGTTTTTTTGATATTGAGTTGTATGAGTTGTTTTTATATTTTGGATATTAATCCCTTGTTCGCTGCATCATTTGCAAATATTTTCTCCCATTTCATAGGCTGTCTTTTCATTTTGTTGAAGGTTCCTTTTGCTGTACTTCCACTTTTTTAAATGGTAAAGCCATTTATTAAGTTTAATATTTTGTTATATATTAGGAATTCAACATGTTATTTTAGCTGCATTAGTGCTTTTATTATTTTTATCAGGATAATTAAAGCATTTATATTCTTGTTGCAAAGTTTCTTAGGACTTTAGTTGGCCTGCCTCAAACCTGTTTCTCCAAATCTGTTTCTTCTGTTTTCATGTGCATATTTGCATCATGCTATTTTATTCAAAAATACATATATGGCATTATTGAAAATTGTCTGTATATAATAAAGCAATTAGGACTCAAAATGGGTACTGTAATTGACTCTTAGTAAAATAGTTGATTGTGACTATCATTATATTTAGTAAAACATGAAAGATTACATCAAACATCATTGATCATTATAAGAAAACATATAAAATATGAAACTAAGGTCTATTTCTTTTCTGTTATCTTCTTATGATTGTGTTCAATATAAACTCTTGATTCTTGATAATCAAGTTCTGGTTTAGAAATGGAACAGAAAGTTGGTCACATGGCAGCCTACCCAGGTTAAAAACTATAGTTTTATTACACTATAGTTATATATTGGATTGTGACTCAGAACACACACAAGAATAATCTTCTGCTGCAGTCAATCCTACAGAATGTTGTATGCATGCTTTCATTGTATTTACAAGTATTAGCCTTGGCTTTTATTTAAACCGTGAGATGCCAACACTAAAAGAGCATAGGAGGAGAGGCAAATTGCAATTACAACAAAATAAATATCTGTACAGAAGTCTCTAGATATGCTGATCTGGAATTAATAGAAAACTATTCTGAATGAGGGAAAACTAACAGGGAACTGAACACAGTTTGAAAATTCTTTTCATCTATCACAACCTAATGACAACATTTAAATGACAGAACTGGGCAAACGCAGTTGCTATAACAAGCCTTAGAGTTAGTGGCAGAGCTGAGAATGCAACATTCAGTCATTTTTTGAAACAGTGTTCTGACAGATATGATCTGAACTCAATTTATTTCTTACCTCGAAAAGACTTTTAAAAGCTGAAAAAGAATGATACCAATTTTATAGGAATTCTGCACCTACAGAAATCTGTAGTGTCTTTTGTCAACACAGGGCCTTACCTTCCTCCACTGATCAAAAAAATGGGTTAATTATCTTGCTCTTACACAGTCAGCTGTTTAAAACTTGTTCTTTGAAATCTTGGATTTTTTTCCTTCTTCTAGTTCATGTGTTTAAAATTAAAATTTTGATTTGGAAAAAGGGTGATTAGATATCTACTCTAGTGATACACTGGGTACTGGGAATATAGAGCTAGTGGTTAAAAGACATAATTATCACAGTTTTGCTTTTATTCTCTGTGATAAATCATGTGTAAAATGTAATCAAATCCCATTAGAAATTTAGAAGATGTATCGTGGAAGCCAGAATAATTCAGAGACCATATTATTAATACTATTTTCCTTTGATCTGATTACTATCTAACGTATAATTCACATGTATAAATTAAAATCTCTTTTGTTGTCTCCAGTTTTGCCATTAACTAATTGTGTAAACATCTGCTTTATGTGTATAATGAATATTTTTTAAATATTTAAAACTATTTAAAAAATCCATTTCTATTATTTCATGAAAGATAAATTTAACTTCTAGAGGTATCTAGATTGTTTTCTCTTCTCCCATAATAACTGTTAAAATAAATCCTATTAAAATCTCATAAATCTACCCTTTCATTTTGGGCATTGATTCTCTCTCCTTATTTCTACCCCAGGAATCCTTAGATTGACATCTTTGGTTGTAGTTGAACTTGCGAAATATATGCCCCAGGAAGTATTTTCAATCTCCAGTAGACTGGTAATATAACCATTCCTTGGGTGAAGGAGTGGGAAAGAAGGAGTGGGAATAAAGGAGTGGATCCACTCCACTTTTTGAGAAAAATTAGCATTATAACGGGTTCAAAGCAGCAGTGGTGGTGAGGATTCCTCACACATTTTCAAGAGTTTTTATTTTGCAACAATTAACACTACCTACACACACAGAATACACTAATTAACTTAATTAATTATGTAGCTATGTACCTAGCATTACACTTAGTGTACCACAGGCATCTTCACTGCTTCCTTGACTTAAAAGAAGAACATAGTATTCTGTGTGCACACACTAGATGCAGAGCACTCTGTGGAGGAACATTTGACACCTAAAGACAAACATCTGTTAAGCATCTATGGTTGACTCTCAAAACACAGACTTGGTTGTTGTCAGGAACTATTACCACCCGGCAACAGATAAGAAGTTTTACCTTAACTTGCATTTCTCAGGAATTGATCAAGTAATAATAAAGATCATCAAGCAATTGGAGATTGGTGGAGGTTTCTTTTTGAAATTTTGAAAGTTTATAAACAGTGTTGAAGCCTCTGAGGATCAGACAACATCATGATGATGTGTGGGTTAAACGGTGATTGAGGGGATCTGGTTACCTGGCATCTTCACCAACCCTTACTATTGTTCTATTTACTAATAAATGGGGTAACATATTTTTTCCTTTGTTCTTTTAAAATCTCTATTTGTGAGACCATAGTAGTGGTGATGGGACTCAGGCTGAGACATTTGATATTATTAATATATATTTTAACTTAGACTTTAAACTCTAAATAAAGGATTCCTAGTAACACATTAGTAAAAGCATGTTTATTTGAGTTTTTGAATAAAGCCCTAGCAGATTTAAACATTAAGGCAAAATCTGACAAGTGAAAATTTCCATGTATCTTTCCAAACAGGGGAACAAAATCTAACATTGTTCTAAAAATTATAATGATTTATGGGAACTCAAATTCCATAGAGCATATTTAAACACAAAGACATATAGAGAGAATAAAATACATTGTAAAAATTGTGCAGAACTTATTTTACCTTAATAGATGTGTGTATGTCTGCATATTGCTCAAGTATACAGGGAATTTATTCTATCTATTTTATGCATGAGGAAACAAAATTTCTGAGTGTTCTTTACATTAGAATATATTCACATACCACAAAATTCAACAGATTAAGGAAATTAATGTGTTTATCCTCTCAAGTTAAATGTTTTATTAAATTTTGAATATTCTTCAGTGCAGTAATATGACATTTTGCAAGTGAATTAATATAGTGCTTTCTAAATATTTATTTTTCTGGTGGGAAATTTGAAAGGAACACAATGTTTTAGTATGTACATTTCTTAGAAACCTTGATTTCTGTCACTAGACTGATTAGCAATAGAAAACTATGCAGCCGATCATAAACTAGACTAAAATGAATATTGACAAAGTACTGTTTAATTAACTCACATGTTTGAATGGAAATTAAACAATTAAACAATAACTTAAGTCTCTAAGAGTCGGATTTATGAACCAAATTCTGCTAAATACATTGCCACACTCAGAAAATTACTTCAATGTTATTTATGCAAAATAATCACCCATTTTGGAATTGACTTTCCATGATTTTTCAAGGAGTAATTTTATAAGGAATTGGGGTTGTTTTTATGCATTGCTATTAGTTATATGGCTGCCTGTGTAACCGGATGATTTTGAAAGTTCTGAATTGAATCTGTCACTACAGAAGTGTTTGTTTTTCATTTACAGTTAAGATCTTTGAATTTCTAACCATAAAGTATATTTTTGATTGACAAAATTCATTATGGAATAGAAAATTGAACACAATTTTATCTTAATTCATTACAGTTGCCATCTGAAGTAAAAAGACCTTCTAAATTGAGTTCTTTTATAGCCAAATAGCTTTATTTGTTGCCTACACTTATATCCATACTGTTCTTTCTGTGTAAAAATGCGCCTCTTCCCTGACTCAAAAGAATACTTGTACTTACATTCAATATTTAGATCAAATGATCTTCTCTCAAGTAGCATTTTTTCATCTCCCTCCAAAGACATAAGTGCTCATTACTCATAATTTTATGCACTTACTTAAACTCTAGTTAGTAGCTTTGGTTATTTGCATATGTGTTCTTATTTCCACTAGTCTGTGAGTTCTGAAAGGTAGAAACTCTGTTTTTTTCACCTTTACCACACAGAAACAATGACTGGCACATAACAGACACTTAATAATAGTGGGTTGTATCAATGTGTTTATCTAGATTATTAAGATGAAAAGGGCAAAATAAACACCATCATTGCATTAATTTGAATCTTTTTAAAAAAATTTTTATTGGAGTATATAGTTGCTTTACAATGTTGTGTTACTTTCTGCTGTACAGCAAAGTAAATCGTTATACATATACATATATCCACTCTTTTTTTTTAGATTCTTTTCCCATATAGACCATTACAGGGTATTGCGTAGAGTTCCCTGTGCTATACAGCAGGTTCTTATCAGTTATCTATTTTATATATAGTAGTGTGTATATGTCAATCCCAATCTCCCAATTTATCCCTCCCCCCCACCTTATCCCCTGGTAACCGTAAGTTTGTTTTCTACATCCTTGACTCTACTTCTGTGTTGTAAATAAGTTCATTTATACCCTTTTTTCTGAATCTTTTTTTTCTTCTTTCACTTCAGTGAAAAATCTGTAGCATCCTTTATGCTTTTCTTCCCACAGTTCCATTTCTTGTCTTCTCCAGTAAAAAGTACAAAGTGAAGGTGTTTGTTAATAATTGTGGCAAAATTACAGTGGTCATGTTTGATTACACTGACAGTTTCCATCCCCAAATAGCATTTCCATTTCCAAAATGAGCCTGCCTTTTATCTTGTTTCCAATAATCAAGGAACTCTTTCCCTGCCTAAGGCTACAGATAGACTTCCTGTTCAAATTCAATTTGTACAATTTGTACAATTTCAAATATCTGTGATTTCAATCTGTATAAAGTATAATAAACACCTGAACAATTTTAGTAATGCAACTTTTTCCCCCCCAAGGGTAATTACTATTGAAAGGGAGATATTCTATCTGATTGAATAAATCATAGTCAGGACTGAAATTCCCTTGAAGAATAATTTGTCAACATAAAGCAAGGAAACATAACTACCAGTAATTCAGCTAATTTGACTATAAAATAATCTGCATTTGTATACAATGACACATGAAAGAGAACTTGACCAGGAAATTTGGAGATCTTGATCCTAATCCTATTTCTTCCCTTTCTTTCCCATAAATAAAGCAAATCTCCCTTACTTCCTTTGGTCATGTTGGTCTAATAGTACGATGGACGGATGGATTTCATTAGATTCCCTTCTAATTCTAAAATATCATTTTATAAATTAATAAATTTGGGTAATAAAACTTGCTTGTTAAATTGCCACTTTTAAAACATAGTAGGTGCTGGCAGACATGACTGAAACTGTGCATCTCAGATTGGGACTTGAACCCACGTGCCAGGACTCGAACCTGGCCTAAACCCAGACTGGGACTTGATCCCGGCCAAAACCCTGATTGGGACTTGAACCCTTGTGGCTGGGACTCGAACCCAGCCAAAGCCCACAGTCTTCCAACTGAGATCACACACCTGGTTTCAGGACTTAATGAAGCTCAGGTTCTTGATGTCTCATCGCTGAAAGAATTCAGTGAGAGACAAAGTGATAGGCAAGAAGTGGATTTATTTAGGGAGAAACACACTCCACAGAGTGTGGGCCATCTCAGAAGGCAAGAGTGGCCTTGGGAGAAACACTCCACAGACAGAGTGTGGGCCATCTCAGAAGGTGAGAAAAGCACCAGGGTATGGGGTTGTCAGTTCTTATAGGGGTGGGTAATTTCATAGGCTAATGAGCGGGAGGAGTATTCCAGCTATTTTGGGAAGGGATGAGGATTTCCAGGAATTGGGCCACCACCCACTTTTTGATCTTTATGGTCGGCCTTGGAACTGTCATGGCACCTGTGGTTGTGTCATTTAGCTTGCTGATGTGTTACAGTGAGCACATACTGAGGCTCAAGGTCTAGTGGAAGTCGACTTGTCTTCCATCTTGGACCCATCTGGTTCTAATTAGTTTATGTCATGTCCTCAGGCTATATCATTCTTTGAAAGGTTGTGCCCTGCCCCCTTCCCTCCTGTTTCATGACCACAGTTAAGTTTCTATAAGTATGTACCAAGTACATAGCATGTACTTGAAACTGAGTAGTTGTAGGTGTAATACATTACTTGATGTGTGGCTACTAAATTATTTTTGCAACAATAGTAAAAAGACACTAAAGTATCAACATTTCTATAAGGTTAGAGAATGTGTTTATAGGCATTATTTAATATGAACCCCCACCAAAACTATGTGTCAGTATAGGCATTATTATCCATACCTTATTAATAAGGAAAGTGAGATCAAACTTGTTCAAAGGCTTCTAGCTATTAACCAGCATTTTAATCACGCTTACAAGTGTGATTATAATATGTTACTAGTTTAAATTACCTTGTCTTATTTTCCAACTATTATAATCCAACTATTATTTCCCAAAAGTAATACTGATAATATCAATAATAAACCTACATATAGTTATTTTAATATTTTTCTCAGTGTAATATATTTGTTTGAATATGTGTTGAACTTTAAGTTAGTTCATGTTAAAAGATAATTCAAATTCTTCTCTTTTTCTTAAATGAGGCTTTGGAGTTTTGTCATAGCCTACAGGTGGTATTTTGTTTTGTTTTGTTTTGTTTTTCCATTTCCACTATCCAAGAAAAGTTTGTATACAATAACAGCAGAATTATTCTTTCTGTGTGTATGTTTGTGTGTGTGTGTGGGTGTATGTATAAATTAAACTTAAATTTGACAGTGAATATCACCAAAACCTACAGAAAAAAAGTAGGTCAAACACCAGGCATTTTCTAACTACTATTTGCTTTGGGAAGAATACTTGGGAGAATTCTGACTTACTTTTGTATATGTGACCATGGACCTGCCAATCACAAAACAGTGATAGCACAAAAATAAGTGAACTATAAATATACTGTTACAGACAGGCATTCTGGTATCCAGCTGAATAAACTCAATCACATTTCAGTAGATAGACTGAGTCAATATATCACAACAGATGGATGCACAAAGGTGATCATGGGGACAATTTAAGAACAAAAGACTCAATGTAATTGGAATTATTTTGGAGTAAGTTCCAGAGCATAAGCAAAAATGCACATATATAAAAGCTGGTTCTTGAATAAACACTACATGAAAACCACTGAGAGTGTTCGTGCTTCAGTTGTGGAATATATATCTACTAATATAAACAATATTTCGCCATTCAAAACTAACAGGACTTCTAAGGCATACTATAATATATAATGGATTTTTTCACTGGTTGCAATGGATGGATAATCCAGTTCAATCGCTATTAATACAAAGTTGACAAATATGAAGAGTAAAAAGTTACACAATTATGTATCAAGTAATTGTTGAGACTGCTAAAATTTTCTAGTATGCAGTGATTTAGTTGGAACATGACCATTTTTAAAAAAAGGACATTAGATAGTTCAGTCATGCTAGAAATTAGTACATTGATCAAGTTCAGAGACTGTTCATTAACCCTGCTCCAATTATAGTCATATACATTTATTTATTCAGTAGACTTTAAAAAAGCAAGTGCTATTGATTCATCTACATATATCTATATTATTTGGAAAACAACATAAGTTATACTTGAACTGATGCTGAAAATAAACTTTTCATTACTTTAGTCTTCTGTAACTTTAAGACAGTGACTTTGGAGGTCCTTCTTTTTGTTAAAATAACCTATCTTCCATCTCTTCAATTTTAACAAGTTTATTTAGTTTGAATTCCAGAATGGCAGGATTCCACTTCCCAGATGGCAGCCTGACAAAGACCACAGATCTACTCCGCAGGGAAACAAGCGAAAGCTGGTGAAGACTGTGAAAAAAACCATTTAAAGTCTCTGGAAATTGTCCTAAGGGCATAAAACAAATGAAGAAACATATATTCAGGAAAATCTGTGCAAACTCTGTAAGAACAGCCAAATTCTGTGGCATTTGAGCCATGACCTGCTCCCTCCATCCCTACTTCCCTCAGCCTAGCAACACTTAGAAGCTCTGCTCCATCTGGGGTGTGACCGAAAAGATGGGAATCCCTCTCCCATCAATTCTCAGTAGAGATTTACTGTATCTCACTGGGAGGGGCAGGACGTCAGTATTTCTCATCCTCTCCAACTCTTAAGTAGAAGAGGCTAAATTTCTGCTAAGTGTAGCTAAGAGGCTGGAGCTCCTTTCCTGCACCCAGCCTCTACCCACCGGATGGAATTTATGCCCCAGGTACTCAGGCTGAAAGTACTGTTACTGAAAGCTCGGCCACTCTGTACACCGGTGCCGAATCAAATTCCAGAGACAGAGTTTTGGGTGAAGTAGAAAAGGATATCTTTATTGCTTTGCCAGGCAAAGGGAGACACACTGGGCTGCTGCCTCGAAAAACTATCTGTCTTAACCCCAGAGGATTTGGTGAAGGGTTTTATAACAGTGGTTCAAAGGTGGGTGTGAGCAGGACTTGCACTCCCTTAATCTTGTCTCAGGTGGTCAGGTTCTCTTAATCTTTTTTTTTAATTAATTAAATTTATTTAATACACATAGAGCTAATTCAAGTAATCTCCTTCTTCTTGAGTGAGCAGAGGTTCTCTTAATCTTGATGAGTTCCTCTGGTCCCTTTAATCCTGCCTCAGGTGGTTTCTTGCATGCTCCACCCCTGATTAGCAGCTGTTCGAATCCGCCCTTTGGAACTCAGGGAAGGTCATAGAGGCTAGAGTCTTGCCTATAAGAAATGGTGGACAAAAGGAGGCCTCCGTGCCCAGGCCCCACTCAATTTCAGTGCCTAGGAGCCCCACAGGGCCACTCTCGGTTTCAGTACGGGGGCCCCAACTGCCCTTGCCTTAGTTGTCTCAGAGGAAATCATAACGCCAGAGGTACCACCACACTCAGCATAGTAATGATTCAAGAGATTTTGCCTACAGGGAGAAGCAGTCCATACGGAAGAGAACTCTGGAGCTCTCCGCAAAGACACTGAATTTAGTTGAAACTGGAAGAGGGCGAGTTAAAGTCTATGGGTGTTCTTGAAAACAACTGCTCTTCTTAATTAAGAGCAACAAGGTAACCCGTATGCTAATTTACCAGAGAGAATCAGGAACAGAGACAGCTAAGGAAAGTTCTCCTGGGTTCAGAATAAATCTCAAAGAAATGACCTCAAAAAATACCCCTGCCTAAATGTAATTGGATCAGACTAATGAGGAAGTGATTCCCCAAGGGCTTCATTGCAAACAATAGAGCAATCAACTAGGAATTAGTGAAGCTAGATAGCAAATGAGGCAGTGTAATACCAAACAAGGCAGACAGCTTAAGAGAAGTCAGGGGAAAAGGCAGTCAAAGAAAGACCTGCTAAAACCCTTGTCCTCCCCCCCACCCCCGACTGTGTGCAAATCCAAAACTGCACCCTCTATCGAACTATAGAGACTTCACACTACAAGGGAATTAGATTTCCCTAGACAAGTCACAAACAAGTAAACAACAAAAACAACCCTCAGAGAAGGGGAAGAATATTAGTATCCAGAATTACTATACTATATTTAACACCCAATTTTCAACAAAAAATTATGAGGCATGCAAAGAAGCAAGAAAGTTTGACCCATACACAGGAAAAACAGCAGGCAACAGAAACAGCCTCTGTGAGAGAGACCTGATGTCACATCAAAAAGAGTTCATTAGTCATTATAAATTTGTTCAGAGAACTAAAGAAAACTATGCTTAAAGAAGTAAAGGAAGACATGAAGATAATGAAATACAGACGATATCAAATCTCATGATGTACAGAATATACAGAGACTGATATTATAATAAAGAATAAAATGTGTTGAGAGGGCAGACAGCAGAAGCAAGAAGAGCTACAATTCTGCAGCCTGTGGAAGGAAAACCACATTCACAGAAAGATAGACCAAATGAGAAGACAGAGGACTTTGTACCAGATGAAGGAACAAGATAAAACCCTAGAAAAACAAATAAATGAAGAGGAGATAGGCAACCTTCCAGAAAAAGCATTCAGAATAATGATAATGAAGATGATCCAGGACCTCTGAAAAAGAATGGAGGCAAAGATCAAGAAGATGCAAGAAATGTTTACCACAGACCTAGAAGAATTAAAGAACAAACACCTAGAAGAATTAAAGAACAGACAAACAGAGATGAACAATACAATAACTGAAATGAAAAATACATTAGAAGGAATGAATAGCAGAATACCTGAGGCACAAGAATGGATAAGTGACCTGGGAGACAGAATAGTGGAATTCACTGCCATGGAACAGAATAAAGAAAAAAGAATGAAAAGAAATGAAGACAGCCTAAGAGACCACTGGGACAACATTAAATGCAACAACATTCGCAGTATAGGGGTCCCAGAAGGAGAAGAGAGAGAGAAAGGACCTGAGAAAATATTTGAAGAGATTATAATTGAAAACTTTCCTAACATGAGAAAGGAAATAGCCACCCAAGTCCAGGAAGCGCAGAGAGTCCCAGGCAGGATAAACCCAAGGCGAAAAACGCGAGACACGTAGTAATCAAATTGACAAAAATTAAAGACAAAGAAAAATTATTGAAAGCAACAAGGGAAAAATGACAAATAACATACAAGAGAACTCCCATAAGGTTAACAGCTGATTTCTCAGCAGAAACTCTACAAGCCAGAAGGGAGTGGCATGATATATTTAAAGTGATGAAAGGAAAGAACCTACAACCAAGATTACTCTACCCTGCAAGGAGCTCGTTCAGATTCCTCAGAGAAATCAAAAGCTTTACACACAAGCAAAAGCTAAGAGAATTCAGCATCACCAAACCAGCTCTACAACAAACGCTAAAGGAACTTCTCTAAGTGGGAAACACAAGAGAAGAAAAGGTCATACAAAAACAAACCCATAACAATTAAGAAAATGGTAATAGGAACATACATATAGATAATTACCTTAAATGTGAATGGATTAAATGCTCCAACCAAAAGACACAGGCTCGCTGACTGGATACAAAAACAAGACCCATATATATGCTGTCTACAAGAGACCCACTTCAGACCTAGGGATACATACAGACTGAAAGTGAGGGGATGGAAAAAGATATTCCATGCAAATGGAAATCAAAAGAAAGCTGGAGTAGCAATACTCATATCACATAAAATAGACTTTAAAATAAAGAATGTTACAAGAGACAAGGAAGGACACGACATAATGATCAAGGGATCAATCCAAGAAGAAGATATAACAATTGTAAATATATATGCACCCAACATAGGAGCACCTCACTACATAAGATGACTGCTAATAGCCATAAAAGAGGAAATCGACAGTAACACAACAATAGTGGGGGACACGTCACTTACACCAATGGACAGATCATCCAGACAGAAAATTAATAAGGAAACACAAGCTTTAAATGACACAATAGACCAGATAGATTTAATTGATATTTATAGGACATTCCATCCAAAAACAGCAGATTACACTTTCTTCTCAAGTGCACACGGAACATTCTCCAGGATAGATCACATCTTGGGTCACAAATCAAGCCTTGGTAAATTTAAGAAAATTGAAATCATATCAAGCATCTTTTCTGACCTCAGTGCTATGAGATTAGAAATCAATTACAGGGATAAAAACGTAAAAAATAAAAACGCATGGAGGCTAAACAATATGTTACTAAATAACCAAGAGATCACTGAAGAAATCAAAGAGGAAATCAAAAAATACCTAGAGACAAATGACAACAAAAACATGACGATCCAAAACCTATGGGATGCAGCAAAAGCAGTCTAAGAGGGAAGTTTTTAGCAATACAAGCCTACCTCAAGAAACAAGAAAAATGTCAAATAAACAATCTAACCTTACACCTAAAGGAACTAGAGAAAGAAGAAGAAATAAAACTCAAAGTTAGTAGAAGGAAAGTAATCGTAAAGATCAGAGCAGAAATAAATGAAATAGAAACAAAGAAAACAATAGCAAATATCAATAAAACTAAAAGCTGGTTCTTGGAGACGATAAACAAAATTGATAAACCATTAGCCAGACTCATCAAGAAAAAGAGGGAGAGGACTCAAATCAATAAAATTAGAAATGAAAAAGGAGAAGTTACAACAGACACTGCAGAAATACAAAGCATCATAAGAGACTACTACAAGCAACTCTGCCAATAAAACGGACAAACTGGAAGAAATGGACAAATTCTTAGAAAGACACAACCTTCCAAGACTGAACCAGGAAGAAATAGAAAATATGAACAGACCAATCCCAAGTAATGAAATTGAAACTGTGATTAAAAATCTTCCAACAAACAAAAGTCCAGGACCAGATGGCTTCACAGGTGAGTTCTATCAAACATTTAGAGAAGAGCTAACATCCATCCTTCTCAAACTCTTCCAAAAAATTGCAGAGGAAGGAACACTCCCAAACTCATTCTATGAGGCCACCAACACCGTGATACCAAAACCAGACAAAGATACTACAGAAAAAGAAAATTACAGACCAATATCACTGATGAATATAGATGCAAAAATCCTCAACAAAATACCAGCAAACAGAATCCAACAACATATTAAAGGGATCATACACCATGATCATGTGGGATTTATCCCAGGGATGCAAGGATTCTTCAATGTATGCATATCAATCAGTGTGATACACCATATTAACAAACTGAAGAATAAAAACCATATGATCATCTCAATAGATCCAGAAAAAGCTTTTGACGAAATTCAACACCTATTTATGATAAAAACTCCTCCTCTTCTGTAACACCAAGGAACTTTATGTACAAGTTTCTTCTAGTAATTACATTTTAATTTTGTACATATTTTTGCCTAACTATTGTTTGGAAACTTCAATGGTAGTGACCATTTCTTATCAATATTTGAATCCCCATGGCTTAACATAGTGCCTATTTCATAGTTATTATGGAAATATTTTGCCTAATAAATCAAGAAATAAATCAATATTATGTACCAATTTAAAAATATTGCAAATTTGGGGAGCTATATTACATACAACTAATAACTTACCATTGTAATTTATTTTACTCACAATACTTCCTTTATTCAGCCTAACAGTTGTTCTAATAATTTCTGTTGAATCATTTGAGTTGTGACTATACAAAATATGATACAGTTCCATTTATTGGAAATAAAGAACATATATATTATTGAAAGTACTACGTACAGCATTTAAAAATAGAGTCTACACCAGTAAGGTAAATGAGATTGTTAGAACACATTGCCTTTGTCAAAGTTAATGATCCTATATATATATAATGCCTTGGAAGATAATTACCAAATTTTACTAAATAATGATAATAGTTAAGATTCTGTAGAATACTTATGGTTGAGTGTCCTGATTCTTAGCCATGATAATTTGTAAATAATTTATTTAGAACATTATTTTCTTATTTTTACCCAGAATATGTAAACCTGATATTTCAAACCTCATGTTCCAAATTAGGTGTGAAGAGATATTTCAGTAAACGGAATCTCTACCAAGAAAAACAAAATCACCATGGAGGATGCTATAATATATATAAAGACAGTGTATAAACTACACATTAATTATTAGTTATATTATAATTAATTATATTAATAATCATAATAATTGTTAAATATATTATTTTGTATATTAGTGTTATATGTTGATTACTAGTTAGTAATATATGCAGTATATAAAACTACATATTTTAGGTCCCTTTAAAACACTTATTATGTCAATGTACAGATATTATTCTTGGAATATAAAAATGAAAATCAGCAACAACCACGAAAATTTGGTGAGGACATATTACCCTTTATATATGAGTAAAGGATACATTGTATAATGACACCATCTCTGAAGCATCTGATTTAGGGCACTGAGAAATACGTAGCAGTTAAGACATGTGAACAGATTTGTTTTGACCATTTGCTTCTTGTTTAATAATCTGGTCCTAGAATACAGTCTGTTTCAGAATTTAAAGTTTCCGCAAGCTAGACTCCCACTGAAAATCCAGGAGTCAAGAATCCTAGTCAAACTGATCTCGGAGAGACAGCGGCAAGCCGTCTTGAAGCGGGGTCTTAGTTCCCTGCCCAGGAATGGAACCTGGGTAGCCTGGGTGAAAAACCAGGAATCCTAGCTGCTAGAGCACCAGGGGCTGGAGGATAGAAGTAAAGTTCCCCTGGCTCTTGCCCCATTTGAAAAATGAATTTCTGAAAAAGGCAAAAACTGTAAAAACAGGTACAAAAGTTTATTATCAGAGACAGCATAACATGTGGGAGAGCAGACAGAGAAACAGTTTGTTTATTTAAGACAGAAGCAAGGCAGAAACACACGCAGGAAGAGAAAGGTGTGGACGTCCTCCCTAATGAGCAGGAACGCAGTAAAGAGGCAGTTAAATCATTTACATAGGGCCATTCTTCCGGGGTCTTTGTTTACCTTTGGCCATTTATCTCACTTCTTTTTTTTTTTTTTAATAAATTTATTTATTTATTTTATTTATTTTTGGCTGTGTTGAGTCTTCGTTTCTGTGCGAGGGCTTTCTCTAGTTGCAGCGAGCGGGGGCCACTCTTCATCGCGGTGCGCAGGCCTCTCACTGTCGCGGCCTCTCTTGTTGCGGAGCACAGGCTCGAGACGCACAAGGCTCAGTAGTTGTGGCTCACGGGCCCAGTTGCTCCGCGGCATGTGGGATCTTCCCAGACCAGGGCTCGAACCCGTGTCCCCTACATTGGCAGGCAGATTCTCAACCACTGCGCCACCAGGGAAGCCCCTTATCTCATTTGTTATCCACACCTGACCTACCCTAGGTTCGTCCCCAATGTGCATGTGCAACTTTTTGCCAAGATGGATTCCAGTGCAGAGGCCTGTGGGAGGTTTGACAACACTTATGGGGTGACGCCCCCTCCCTTTTTGACCCCCGATGAGCCTTCCTGCGCATGTGCAGTTGGGGAGGTTTCCTTGACCTCAAGAGTGATAGATGTGGTCTTCTTATCTCTTTACTCCAGCTGAGCTCAGCTCCTGCCACTTTGTCCTTGGAGTGTCTAGGGAAAGCAAAGCTCCAATTACTCCTCTCAACAAACTCCAGCTGTCCAGCCCCCGGGGCCCATCTCCCTCCTACCTCAAAACCTCTCTGAGGACTCCACTTGCAAGTTATCATTTCAGCACTGCACAGTTTGTAGTAGACATATGCTGTCTTGTTTGCTCATTTCGCTACTTTAAAGAACTTGCCCCTCTCTTTCATCCACAAGGTTAGAAAGAAAATAGCCACTTGGACACAATACAAACCTGCATTATATATCTTAGTACATATCACAGGTATTTAGAATATTGGAATATTACAACCATAGTCTACCTGTTCTCTTGAAAAGACAAAGAAGTATACCCAAGATTTTTGGTTTCAGCTCCAACATGTGAAGAGCTTAGAAGTCATCACTCCAATTTTTATAAAAGAAAAATCTAAACAAATGGAAAATCAGTGATTTTTCATGGTCATATCAGAGAATGGAGAACACAGGACAAAACCACATGCAGAAACCTGGAGAAACACATAACTGCACAGCGCCACAGCCAAGATCTTCTTACACAGAACAGAAGTATCTGGACCTATAAATTGGCAGGGACATTTAAATAGCAATTTTGATGAATTCCTGGAGGACTACCTTCAGAGTGAGAAACTCCTAGCCACACACTTTTATGCCTCCAGAAATTTGATGGAATTCTTATACTGAAGAACTAAGGAAGATCCTCTCATAGCTTTGGCAAGGAGGGAAGATGATTAATCATTGTGAAATCCTCCCAGAATGTTCTCCATAACAAAGACCTACTCTCAGGGGAAAAGACTTTTCCAGAGCCTTGTCTTACCTGGAGGAAGGGCACTTGTCCCATGCCGGCTGAAGAACTTTCTGTCTTAAGCCTTTCTGTCTTTGTACGGTGGAGTGTGGGGGGGTCTGAGATAAGAATTCATAAAGATCAGAGCCCAGGGACAATGACTGACCAAACGAAAACAATGAGATTTAGCCCTAAGATTATAGAGCTCTTCCACTCCCCTACACCTTACCGCCACCGAAAAGGCTTCAATATAACAACAGTGGATTCAGCTGAAGAAAGTGGCAAGAGACAGTTCTCCCAGGAGTATTACTTAGGGTGGTCCAAAGTAAACAAGGGAGACAAAACAAGGATGCTCTGTCTACACAGCTACAGCAAACATTGAACACAGCCTACCCCTATTCATGTTAGCAAAAACCTCACATTAAATGACTGTTTAACTTAGTTCTGATAACCCAATACATCCTGTCCCATGTTCAACCAAAACAATTGTAAGATATTATACAAAGAAAGAAAATTACAGTTTGAAGACAGAATAACCATCAGAAACAGATTAAGATGTGACACAGGTGCTGGCATTATCACACGGAGAATTTAATAACTATGATTATCTTGTGAAGTAGTCTAATGGGAAAAGGACATCATATATAAAAACAGTATTTTTTTAAAATAAGTACCTGATTATTTTTTTTATTTTTATTTATTTTTATTTATTTATTTATTTATTTTTGGCTGTGTTGGGTCTTCGTTTCTGTGTGAGGGCTTTCTCTAGTTGCGGCAAGCGGGGGCCACTCTTCATCGCGGTGCGCGGGCCTCTCACTATCGCGGCCTCTCTTGTTGCAGAGCACAGGCTCCAGACGCGTAGGCTCAGTAGTTGTGGCTCACGGGCCCATTTGCTCCGCGGCATGTGGGATCTTCCCAGACCAGGGCTCAAACCCGTGTCACCTGCATTGGCAGGCAGACTCTCAACCACTGCGCCACCAGGGAAGCCCAGTATATTATTAATAATATATATATTGATTACTTGTTGACATACTGGGTTAAATAAAATGTTATTAGTATTAACAACAACACAGAGCTTTGAGTGGTTGCCCCTGATGGAATGCAATTGAAAAACGTGTTGATAGCAAAAACAGAGCCATACAATTGGGCTGGAAAAATGCGCTGTCTTCGCATCCTCTCCTTGTTTCCATCATATCTTAATGATTGGTTACATTTTCCATGGGTTCCATGAGACAGTCTGTGTTTCGTTGTTATAAATTACCTCCTATATTTTAAAGAATCTTCAATTAGATTAATGGTGCAGTCTGTAATTCCTCTCTGTACAATAGCAAAGCTTGTTGAAGTTTTACTTTTTCTGTGGGTCCATACTCATTTTGTATTTGTGTCCTTGTTTCTCTTTTTTCAACAGATAATAAAGAAACCCAGTAGATCTTATCTTACTTATATCATACCTATCCATGAATCTCTCCTCATCATTGTTCAAATAGAGCATTGCTAAAAATATTACTATACTGCACATTTTTGGATAATTTATTTCAAAACAACATTAATATAATTCAGATAATTCAGTTTAAAGATATGAATGTGAATTATTATTTAAAAAGACAATCTCTGAGAACTTACTATGTGAGAAAAATCATGAATGTAATATAGTCCTTGGCTTCAAGAAGCATAACATCTAATAAAAATTATGAAATATTTATACTAAGTTATAATACAATTTAACATGTAGCACAAAAAAGGGAGCTATAGCTACCCAATGAATGGAGCTAAAACACTCAGAAGATCATAAAGTATGTTTAGCAAAACTGAGTTCCATAATATTGGTCATAAAGTGGTCATAAAGTGGTGAAGGAAACCACTGGAAAGGAGCTGAGGCCAGGTCATAAACTATGAAAACCCTTTATTCCTTAGGTAAGGGTGGCACTTATATGAAGGTCACAGTTGATTGGTTTGACTTCAAAGGTCAGTCATGATAAACAATTGACCAAAAAGTTTAGAGAAGCCAACAATTCTTAAAGTACACAGTTGAGATTTATTTTCTAGAAACTCATGATTAGAAACTATTGGCTCTATGCTTAAAATAAGCAACATGCATTTCAGGAAAAGACAATAATCAGAGAAAATGTGTTCATTCTTTAATTAAGTTCATAGAGTTAGGATTATTGTTGTATATTGACTACTTCTGATTTTTCTAGTATCATATTTAAATGCTTTTCTGCTTTATATGTTTCCATTGGAATTATTTGTTTTCTTGGAATCCTACACTGCCATGGAATAGGAGCCTACTCTTTTGTTGTTATAGTCAAATATGTTTGTCCTATACATTTTCTTATATAACTTACATATGTTATGAATATCGTATTTCTCTAATTAAAAAAAATTATAATAGTAATTTGATATATAGTGAATGTAATGTTAGACCCTCCAGTATAGGAAAGCAAAAATAGGTTTTGAAGAGAGAAACTTATATTATAAGTTGACCTCAAAAACAATTTCTTGTAGAGAATATACACACACGGTTGTTGTATCAACAGTGGCTATTAAAATTTCATGATTGTGTTAATAAAATTATAAAATTTTGAGGTATAATTTATGATGAATTTTATACATTACACTTAAGATCCTTGATTCCTGTGTAAAGGAAATCTCAAACACACAACACAAAATGTTAGTTTCACATCAGATTTACCGGGTAGTTAATGGAACTACTACCTAAGAAGCTATTAGCAGCTGCTTAGGGAATAGGTATGCACCACCAGGAGCTATTACTCCAGTGTATTTTTCTTGAGCAATTGTACTCATTTTGGTATTTTACATTGTTTCTACATTGAACTTACTTTAGGTCATGCTAACTGCATACTTGATTATTTGTCCACATTATTTAATGCACTATCTAGTGGGGAAAATATGCAATACTTGGCATATTCAGATTTTTAAAAAATACATGTTTATTATAAAGAAACCTTGTAGCAAAAAATCTACAGATGAAAAATGCAAATATAGAGTACTTATATAAAGAGGAAAAATGGTCTATATCAAGATTTCTAAACATAGGATCACACTGAAAAATATATTCCAAAGATGACCTTTAGAGAAAAAAAAATTGTGTGTGGGTTCTTTGGTCATACAACTTTGGATGTGCTGTAGATTTTGCTTAAAGCCCTTCCCAGAGAATATTGGAATGAAAAGATATTTCTTTCTCTCAAAACAACTACACAACATCCAAGGTCTATTGACCATGCCTTAGAAAAAAATGTTTTAAAAAATAGTTAATATATGTTAGAGATGTTAACATTATAACCAATGATAATAAAAACAATAATAATAGTTCTAATAAGAATTCTCTATCAGTAGTACACAGAAGTTTGATTTATAACTTATAATAAAACAGATATAATTGCAGAACATTAAAAAAATCCATATTTTGAGCCATAATGTCTACCTAAAATAGCATTTTACCCAGATATTTATATTTATATTTTATAATATTTACAAATGTTAATACCTAGTGGATAACAACCTCAAAATAAATCTATGTGCATCATATGTAAGGTACATTTTAGATGACTATTTGCTTTGCTTTCCTAGCCTTTCAAATAAGAAAGTTGACCAAAAAAAAACAAAAAAACAAATAGAGGTCAGTGACAGCATCTCCATGCAGTGGAGTCAGAGTAAGGAGGAGAATGTGAAATCAAGGCACAAAGGAATTTTACCATGAGTGTTTGGGGTCCACATCTGCAGGCATACCTCCTATACTTAAGGGCAAGAATCCTAAATAATTACAAGACAACTAAAAATCATTGGGGCATAAAGAAAGACTACATACATGGACTTTTTTTTTTTAATGTTTTTTAATTAATGTTTTTTTGAATTTTTGAATTTTATTTTAATTATTTTTTTATACAGCAGGTTCTTATTAGTTATCTATTTTATACATATTAGTGTATATATGTCAATCCCAATCTCCCAATTCATCGCAACAACACCACCCCACCCTGCCACTTTCCCCCCTTGGTGTCCATATGTTTGTTCTCTACATCTGTGTCTCTATATCTGCCCTGTAAACCAGTTCATCTGTATCATTTTTCTGGATTCCACATATATGCATTAATATATGATATTTGTTTCTCTCTTTCTGACTTACTTCACTCTGTATGACAGTCTCTAGATCCATCCACGTCTCTACAAATGACCCAATTTTGTTCCTTTTTATGGCTGAGTAATATTCCATTGTATATATGTACCACAAGTTCTTTATCCATTCGTCTGTTGATGGGCATTTAGGTTGCTTCCGTGACCTGTCTATTGTAAATAGTGCTGCAATGAACATTGGGGTGCATGTGTCTTTTTGAATTATGGTTTTCTCTGGGTATATGCCCAGTAGGGGGATTACTGGGTCATATGGTAGTTCTAGGTTTAGTTTTTTAAGGAACCTCCATACTGGCTGTATCAATGTACATTCCCACCAACAGTGCAAGAGGGTTCCCTTTTCTTCACACCCTCTCCAACATCTGTTGTTTGTAGATTTTCTGATGATGCCCATTCTAACTGGTGTGAGGTGATACCTCATTGTAGTTTTGATTTGCATTTCTCTGATAATTAGTGACGTTGAGCAGATTTTCATGTGCTTCTTGGCCATCTGTATGTCTTCTTTGGAGAAATGTCTATTTAGGTCTTCTGCCCATGTTTTGATTGGGTTGTTTGTTTTTCTAATATTGAGCTGAATGACTGTTTATATATTTTGGAGAATTAATCCTTTGTCCATTGCTTCATTTGCAAATATTTTCTCCCATTGTGAGGGTTGTCTTTTTGTCTTGTTTGTAGTTTCCTTTGCTGTGCAAAAGCTTTTAAATTTCATTGGGTCCCATTGGTTTATTTTTGTTTTTATTTCCATTACTCTAGGAGGTAGATCAAAAAAGGTCTTGCTGTGATTTATGTCAAAGAGTGTTCTTCCTATGTTTTCCTCTAAGAGTTTTATAGTGTCCGGGCTTACACTTAGGTCTCTAATCCATTTTGAGTTTATTTTTGCATATGGTGTTAGGGAGTGTTCTAATTTCATTCTTTTACATGTAGCTGTCCAGTTTTCCCAGCACCACTTATTGAAGAGACTGTCTTTTCTCCATTGTATATCCTTGCCTCCTTTATCAAAGATAGGGTGACCATATGTGCATGGTTTTATCTCTGGGCTTTCTATCATATTCCATTGATCTATATTTCTGTTTTTGTGCCAGTACCATATTGTCTTGATTACTGTAGCTTTGTAGTATAGCCTGAAGTCAGGGAGCCTGATTCCTCCAGCTCCGTTTTTTTCCTCAAGACTGCTTTGGCTATTCGGGGTCTTTTGTGTCTCCATACAAATTTTAAGATTTTTTTCTTCTAGTTCTGTAAAAAATGCCACTGGTAATTTGATAGGGGTTGCATTGAATCTGTAGATTGCTTTGGGTATTATAGTCATTTTCACAATATTGATTCTTCCAATCCAAGAACATGATATATGTCTCTATCTGTTTGTGTCATCTTTGATTTCTTTCAGAAGTGTCTTATAGTTTTCTGAGTACAGGTCTTTTACCTCCTTAAGTAGGTTTATTCCTAGGTATTGTATTCTTTTTGTTGCAGTGGTGAATGAGATTGTTTCCTTAATTTCTCTTTCTGATCTTTTGTTGTTAGTGTATAAGAATGCAAGAGATTTCTGTGCATTAATTTTGTATCCTGCAACATTACCCAATTCATTGATTAGCTCTAATAGTTTTCTGGTGGCATCTTTAGGATCCTCTATGTATAGTAGCATGTCATCTGTAAACAGTGACAGTTTTACTTCTTCTTTTCCAATTTGTATTCCTTTTATTTATTTTTCTACTCTGATTGCCGTGGCTAGGACTTCAAAAACTATGTTGAATAATAGTGGCGAGAGTGGACATCCTTGTCTTGTCCTGATCTTAGAGAAAATGCTTTCAGTTTTTCACCATTGAGAATGATGTTTGCTGTGGGTTTGTCATATATGGCCTTTACTATGTTGAGATATGTTCCCTCTATGCCCACTTTCTGGAGAGTTTTTATCATACATGGGTGTTGAATTTTGTCAAAAGCTTTTTCTGAATCTATTGAGATGATCATATAGTGTTTATTTTTCAGTTTGTTAATATGGCATATCACATTGATTGATTCACGTATATTGAAGAATCCTTGCATCCTTGGGATAAATCCCACTTGATCATGGTGTATGATCTTTTTAATGTGTTGTTGGATTCTGTTTGCTAGTATTTTGTTGAGGATTTTTGCATCTATATTCATCAGTGATATTGGTCTGTAATTTTCTTTTTTTGTAGTATCTTTGTCTGGTTTTGGTATCACGGTGTTGGTGGCCTCATAGAATGAGTTTGGGAGTGTTCCTTCCTCTGCAATTTTTTGGAGAAGTTTGAGAAGGATGGGTGTTAGCTCTTCTCTGAATGTTTGATAGAATTCACCTGTGAAGCCATCTGGTCCTGGACTTTCGTTTGTTGGAAGATTTTTAATCACAGTTTCAATTTCAGTGCTTGTGATTGGTCTGTTCATATTTTCTATTTCTTTCTGGTTCATTCTTGGAAGGTTACACCTTTCCTAGAATTTGTCCATTTCTTCCACTTTGTCCATTTTATTGGCAGAGTTGCTTGTAGTAGTCTCTTATGATGCTTTGTATTTCTGTGGTGTCTGTTGTAACTTCTCCTTTTTCATTTCTAATTTTATTGATTTGAGTCCTCTCCTTCTTCTTCTTGATGACTCTGGCTAAAGGTTTATCAATTTTGTTTATCTTCTCAAAGAACCAGCTTTTAGTTTTATTGATCTTTCCTATTGTTTTCTTTGTTTCTATTTCATTTATTTCTTCTCTGATCTTTATGATTTCTTTTCTTCTACTAATTTTGGGTTTTGTTCATTCTTCTTTCTCTAGTTCCTTTAGGTGTAAAGTTAGATTGTTTATTTGAGATTTTTCTTGTTTATTGAGCTAGGATTTTGTTGCTATAAACTTCCCTCTTTGAACTGCTTTTGCTGCATCCCATAGGTTTTGGATCATCGTGTTTTTGTTGTAATTTGTCTCTAGGCATTTTTTGATTCCTCTTTGATTTCTTCAGTGATCTCTTGATTATTTAGTAATGTATTGTTTGGGTTTTTTTCATTTTTTTCCCTGTAATTGATTTCTAATCTCATAGTGTTGTGGTCAGAAAAGATGCTTGATATGATTTCAATTTTCTTAAATTTACCGAGGCTTGATTTGTGACCCAAGATGTGATCTATCCTGGAGAATGTTCCATGTGCACTTGAGAAGAAAGTGTAATCTGCTGTTTTTGGATGGAATGTCCTATAAATATCAATTAAATCTATCTGGTCTATTGTGTCATTTAAAGCTTGTGTTTCCTTATTAATTTTCTGTCTGGATGATCTGTCCATTGATGTAGGTGATGTGTTAAAGTCCCCCACTATTGTTGTGTTACTGTCGATTTCCTCTTTTATGGCTATTAGCAGTCATCTTATGTAGTGAGGTGCTCCTATGTTGGGTGCATATATATTTATAATTGTTATATCTTCTTCTTGGATTGATCCCTTGATCATTATGTCGTGTCCTTCCTTGTCTCTTGTAACATTCTTTATTTTAAAGTCTATTTTATGTGATATGAGTATTGCTACTCCAGCTTTTTTTTTTTTTTTAATTGATTGATTGATTGACTGCTATGTTGGGTCTTCGTTTCTGTGCAAGGGCCTTCTCTAGTTGTGGCAAGCAGGGGCCACTCTTCATCGCGGTGCGCGGGCCTCTCACTATCGCGGCCTCTCTTGCTGCGGAGCACAGGCTCCAGACGCGCAGGCTCAGCAGTTGTGGCTCATGGGCCTAGTTGCTCCGCGGCATGTGGGATCTTCCCAGACCAGGGCTCGAACCCGCGTCCCCTGCATTAGCAGGCAGACTGTCAACCACTGCGCCACCAGGGAAGCCCCTCCAGCTTTCTTTTGATTTCCATTTGCATGGAATATCTTTTTCCATCCCCTCACTTTCAGTCTGTATGTGTCCCTAGGTCTGAAGTGGGTCTCTTGTAGACAGCATATATACGGGTCTTGTTTTTGTATCCGTTCAGCAAGCCTGTGCCTTTGGGTTGGAGCATTTAATCCATTTATGTTTATTATTAATTATTGATATGTATGTTCTTATGACCATTTTCTTAATTGTTTTGGATTTGTTTTTGTAGGTCCCTTTCTTCTCTTGTGTTTCCCACTTAGAGAAGTTCCTTTAGCATTTGTTGTAGAGCTGGTTTGGTGGTGCTGAATTCTCTTAGCTTTTGCTTATCTGTAAAGCTTTTGATTTCTCCATCGAATCTGAATGAGATCCTTGCCTGTTAGAGTAATCTTGGTTGTAGATTCTTCCCTTTCATCCCTTTAAGTATATCATGCCACTCCCTTCTGGCTTGTAGAGTTTCTGCTGAGAAATCAGCTGTTAACCTTATGGGAGTTCCCTTGTACGTTATTTGTCGTTTTTCCCTTGCTGGTTTCAGTAATTTATCTTTGTCTTTAATTTTTGCCAATTTGATTACTGTGTGTCTCGGCGTGTTTCTACTTGGGTTTATCCTGTATGGGACTCACTGCACTTCCTGGACTTGGGTGGCTATTTCCTTTCCCATGTTAGAGAAGTTTTCGACTATAATCTCTTCAAATATTTTCTCAAGTCCTTTCTCTCTCTCTTCTCCTTCTGGGACCCCTATAATGCGCATGTTGTTGCGTTTAATGTTGTCCCAGTGGTCTCTTAGGCTGTCTTCATTTCTTTTCATTCTTTTTTCTTTAGTCTGTTCCGCAGCAGTGAATTCCACCATTGTGTCTTCCAGGTCACTTATCCGTTCTTCTGCCTCAGTTATTCTGTTATTGATTCCTTCAAGTGTATTTTTCATTTCACTTATTGTATTGTTCATCTCTGTTTGTTTGTTCTTTAATTCTTCTAGGTCTTTGTTAAACATTTCTTGCATCTTCTCGATCTTTGCCTCCATTCTTTTTCTGAGGTCCTGGATCATCTTCACTATCATTATTCTAAATTCTTTTTCTGGAAAGTTGCCTATCTCCACTTCATTTAGTTGTTTTTCTGGGGTTTTATCTTGTTCCTTCATCTGGTACATAGCCCTCTGCCTTTTCATCTTGTCTATCTTTCTGTGAATGTGTTTTTTGATCCACAGGCTGCAGGATTGTACTTCTTCTTGCTTCTGCTGTCTAGCAATTTCTGATACAGAAGAACTATAACATATTCACTGGAGCTCAGAAAATGAAAGTGAGATTGTCTTGAGAGAAGGAGGATCATAAAAGACAAAGTTGGACACATGGACCACACGTGCAAAGGTCTTAGAGACTGTCTAGACATGAAAACTCACCTTCCTCATCTATTCTATGGCTAATTTTCAGTGAAATTTCAATTCACAAACAAAATATTGAAAATGTGTTCTAAATTATTTCAAACACGTATAATAATTCTAATCAAGGATTTGTAGAAAAATATTGGAAAATATAGTATCACTGGTAATATATGATTTATTTAAAACCAAACTAAATGCTCTGACCAGTTTTATTGTTTTTGCTTTTTTACCATATTTAATTAAAACATTAGACAGTCATTTGATAACCAAATTAGTTTCATAATATTTTAATTTTAATGAAATTACAATTATGTCTGGCTGTACTTTGACAGTAAAATTGAGAAGAAGACGCCTTCCAAGTCAATTATGGCATTCTTTGCTTCTTGTACATCTGTGTTGACTTTATCATATCAGGTATAACTGAAGTGCTTGAGGAATCACCCTGATTAGTCCCTATAGTCATGTCAGTCTCCATGACCCATTGCCTTGTATAGTGGGAATCAGAACTAATCTTTCAGCCAATTATCTCTTGTTGCCCTCCTGGAACAATATATTGCATAATTTTCCTACAAGGAGGAACTTGAGCAATTTTTAAAGTTCCCATTTAACATCACAGTTAAAATCAGGTGAAGGAGAGATTTGGTGGACGTCATGTAAGAATGTTAAGACAGAGTCTTCCATTTACACATAATGTACATTGACATCATGCCTTTGTACTGTGGGGATGAAATGACAGTATACCCATCCCAGTATCATTTTCTAACTCATGATGTACTATTATCGTAACCTCCAAGAATCTCCGTATCTTTCAAGTTATGCCTTTGGGCCTTTTAAAATGCGCTCTCTAATCTGCACAAGAATCATGGTACATTGAGGCCCATGTCTTAATAGAATATCCTCTGCATTCCATGGTCCCCTGGCCCTGGCTCCAAGCCACATGTATAGTCTTCACTTATAACATCTATTCAGGTATCCAGGAAAATACAAAAAGTTTCTCATTAACAGAAATATAAAGAAATATATTACTTTCTCTTAGATTGTTCTATTTTCTCTCTTTATAAGTTTTCAATGGGTATACTAAGAACAGCAAGGAAATAGTAATTTTTCCTTACGTTTATTTATTTTTTTAATGCTTTTCATTCTCTGTCTCTTCCCTTGACCAATTCTCCCTGGTCTAAGTTTAAATCTTGAAAATCACCCCATAAACTTATTTGGGACTTTCACCACTTGATCCCAAGGATTACTAGAAAGCCATCCTGAAGTCCAGTTCTCATCAAGTTTTTCCACTCTCTCTTTTCTGTCAAAGAAGTGAAACATGAGTCTGAAAAACAATCTTACTACTGCTACAAAGTTGTAAGATAAGGGTTGATCTCTCAAAACTAGGTCTTATCTAACACTAAACTATACTAATGATTCAAAGGATAAAGGCAAAACCAGATAAAATATGCCTGAAATCCAAAACTTTTGGAACCAAAAACCAGGAGAAATAGCTGCTTAAGTTTTTCTTTTTCCTACATCAAGTTGTGAGGTTTGAGCAATAATTACAAAAACACTGTTTAAAATGCAGATTTTTTTTGATATTGGGATCCTCCTTTTTTACAACTATAAACTTAGAAAAACCAGGTCTCAAATTTTATGCACATTAAAAATAAGCAATTTAGGCAGATTATGTATGTACTGTTAAAAATATTCTATAAGGGAAAACTTCTGTATATATTTCTGCTAGTAAATATCATTGTTCTAGATTTTCTATTGTCAACTTAACCTGGAAACTGATTTTCAAAATTCATTCATCAATGCTTTTCTAATCTCTACTTTAAAAAAAATTATTTTATTTGTTTCATTTTTTAAATGCAACATAATAAAGCATAAATTATATAACAAAAAGCTATCCTAAATGCTTTCACTATTGAGAAATTGAGGGGAGTGATAAAGTCATGTGGTAATAGAAATCTTGGAAAAAGGCACTCTGAGAAGCAATTATATATTTGGAGCATAAGATACATAGATGGATAGATAGATAGATAGATAAACAGATAGATAACTTATGCTTGGTAGAAGCCAAACTGTGATTCCAGTATTTCTATTTTTTTAATTTATGAAAGATTAGTTTTTATTTACCCCATAATGATATCATAAGTATAATGAGATATAGAATTTTTACTCTAATTGAAGAAAAAATTCTGATTCATAAATATTTTTCTTTATATAGAATGTCATTACTTCAATTAAATTTCCTTGAATTAAATTTTAAAATGAACATTATATCATAAAAACAGAGTATAAAATTGAAGTGGAAATAAAGGTATAACTGGTATAAAGAATCTGTAATCCCAATCATGCTTATCTTTGAAAGCCTTCAGGCTTTCATAATCATGCCTCTTAATTAGTAGAAAAAGATTTGTGTTTTTGGTCAAATTATTAAACAGTTATAAGAGTGAAACTTGTTTAATAAAAAATAATAGTAAAATATATCTGGGCATTGTTCTGAATGTTTATGGTCTCCTAATAAATGAGTTAATAGAGAATCTTTGAATAAATATCTTGGCCTGAGATTTAATTAAGTAACACCTGAACCATAGCTGAACTACAGTGTAGTACACAGTGTGAAATAGAATTTTCAGTGTAAAGGTTAATGAGTTAATTAGCCACATTTAAATGTTTAATTCAAATAAACGCTCAACCAGTTAACTGTAAAGTTCAGTTTTGTCCCTTTGTTTATTTCCTCTAAGATTCTTTCCCCCTCTGAATTTTGCTAAATGGAATAGCACACAATATTGAGGAAAAGAAACACAAGAATTTGATTATTTTATTATGAACGCATATATTACAATGAAACACATGATCAAATCTGGTAAATATTAATGATCAGATAATGATGAAGCAGCCAAGTTCAACTCAGCTTTTATAGTCATTGTTATATTACTTATAGTTTATTTGAATTACCTTTCTTTGGT
The DNA here is from genome assembly GCF_028564815.1 of Eubalaena glacialis. Classification (NCBI taxonomy): domain Eukaryota; kingdom Metazoa; phylum Chordata; class Mammalia; order Artiodactyla; family Balaenidae; genus Eubalaena; species Eubalaena glacialis. The sequence goes on along the minus strand of NC_083718.1, from coordinate 13,442,319 downwards.
AGCTTGCAAATCATCTGAAAACCAAAGAATTCAAAGATTTTTAACAAATCCATTTTCCAGTTAGTGTCTTGTACCTCAGAAGAGTGTTTCCACCCCAATCTTTTAAATAAAGTATCACACCCACCCTCACAAAGAAAAATGAAGGAAACAAAGCATGAGTACACACCAGGTGCATCTTTCTCCTTTGTTATCTATTTATTCTTTACTTTTGAAATATGAACAGTTTTATTTCTAGCCTAAGGATGTGGGGAAACATCTTGAAGAGATCATATGTACTGATTGTTTAGGGCAGTTTTAGAAATAATAATGTACCATATACATTCTTTGCTAACAATGAGGAAATTATATGTGGAAATTTTTCCATTATAATATTTTTAATGTGCTAGTCTTTTTATTAAGTAATAATAAAGTAATATCCTAAACCTTGCTCATAAAATGGAGCCTAATATCAATTTTACTAAAATGTACATAATATTTTTAACTGGTTACACAGCTCAACATACCTGTATCTTTATGGCTGTTGTTTATTTTAGTATCTTGGTTCATCTCTGTCATTTGAAGTTTTGAGTTCTAAGCCACATATTTCCTTTCATAACTGCCAAAACCACAGTTTTTCCATTGGAATGGATCCACATTAATTAGCTCTATCTGCTTTTACCCACTGTATTTCTTTTATCTACAAACCCTTCTTACATTTCTGGCTTAAATGCAATTTGCTCATCAGCATTAAACACATCATCCATGATGCTACACTCAAAAAACAAAATTGCAGGATTATTCAGAGAAAACAAGCACTTGACTCCTTTTCAAAACTGTCCTCAATTATTTCTCAATTCAAAAGAGAAAATTGAAGTCACACTTCTGTTACTATAACATGGAAGCAGAATTTCGGAAAAGCCACAGGAGTTGAGTCAGTCACAATTACTTCTAAAATATGATATGAATAAACTTTAAATAAAAAGGCTCAACACTTGAAGTACATGCTTCCATTAAGAACTGAGGGTCAAATCCACTCCATGGTATAGAAGAGACTGAATTTAGAAACTTAAGTACAGCCAAAGGCAAGGCATAAGGTAATTTATCCTTAGTAATTTAAAGCGTATTTTAAGTTTCAGAGTTATCAATTACTGTATAGGTACGATGATCAGAGAATTATAACCATTCTAGAATTTTCATATAACCACCAGTATGAATTACAGTAGTTAAGAGTTTCAAAGCTTCTCATAGGGAAGGTATGCTAGTTGATGTTCCATTTATAATTAATCTTTCTTTTGTAATTTCAAATATATACAATAATCACTGAATAAATATGAATTTAAGAGTTTGTGTCCCTCTTAATGACTATTACAATATGCCTTACTAACTCTATTCCATGGCGTAATATGTAAACAGAAAACTCATGTCTACTCCCTTTCTTTTTAAATTTGCAGCTATCTTTTGAACTCTATAATGATTTTGCCACTGCTAATTGTGGAAGTGCTTATCTTCCTATGAATTACAAATTTTTCTCTCTCTTGCCCACTTAAGGGAATTCTGATTTCACCCTCTCTGTTCGTTCCATGTCTATCCCTCTTGGGTGAGTTATGCTTCACCAGGCAGTTTTCTTAGGTGCTGGTGATGCACCATCTGGGGGAAAAGGAAGGGGGAAAAGACATAGTGTGTGACTCTACGACCCAGAGGAGAGACTTTATAGAAAGCTTGGAGGAAGAGGACTTGTGGCAAATCTGGGCAGCTCTGCTTCATGCAGCCATTCAAGACTGAATCAGGTTTCTCTTGGCTCCACAATTCTTTCAGGGCATAGATTTTGTCCATCTTGTCAAAAGGGTTTCACCACCGTCGTGTCTGGTTCCAGACGCAGGGCTGAGGGGAAAAAGGCAGTGAAAAGTGTATAACTTCATTGTGAAGATTTCACACGGAAGTTGCACATATCACTTCTGTTCATATTTTATTTGACAGTCCTTAGGTACATGGTTACACCAGCTTCAAGTTTTGCTGGTTGGCCATGCATGCCACTAAAATTTGAGGTGGTAGTTTCCATTACCAAAATAAAAATGGAGAGAATCGATATTTGAAGATAATTAATATAATCTGCTAAAAAAAATTCATTGCGCCTGAGATTTTCTTTCATCAAGAGAGAACACCTTGAACAGAAGCATCTCATTGACCTTAGCTACAGAGAACTAAATAAGTAGCAGCAGCCCCTTATAATGTTATTGTCCAACAAGAGTATTCACAGGTACACTTACTACAGGGAAATGAATGTATGACATTTAACTTAACTTTTGAAGTTTGAGTCTTAATAGTTCACAAGTACGTTTCTTTTTCTTTTTAATAAATTTATTTTATTTTTATTTATTTTTGGCTGCGTTGGGTCTTTGTTGCTGCGCGTGGGCTTTCTCTAGTTACGGCGAGCGGGGGCTACTCTTCGTTGAGGTGCGCAAGCTTCTCATTGCGGTGGTTTCCCTTGTTGAGGAGCACAGGCTCTAGGTGTGCGGGCTTCAGTAGTTGTGGCTCACAGGCTCGAGCACAGGCTCAGTAGTTGTGGCGCACGGTGTCAGTTGCACCGCGGCATGTGGGATCTTCCCGGACCAGGGCTCGAACCCGTGTCCCTTGCACTGGCAGGCGGATTCCTGACCACTGTGCCACCAGGGAAGCCCACAAGTATGTTTCTTAAATAGTGATTCCACTGACAAATATATTTCATGTTCTGATTTGTCCCAGTGAAAAAAGATAGCTTGAATGAAGAATTATTTATTTCATCATTAAGATTTGGTATAATTTAAAAAATAACCCCAGAAAATAAGGGACCATATTTGTATAAAAATTATTTGTTCTCTAATGATTATTTTACATTAGTAATATGCACATCAGTTATGAGAGTAGCATGAATAAATGAAACTAAATTAGTCATTATTAAAAATATACCCTTAAAATGCATACTTTGTCTCTCTATTTATTCTGTTAATTCTGAAGAATATTTCCAGATTTCAGGTAAACACACTAAGTAATATTGTTTGTGTGTTAAACAGTTCTGAATTATGAACAACCTCTTAAATGTAGAATATTCTGTTTACCTGTAGGTTACTGGTCATAAAGCTGAGAAAATCAGCTCATGTGAGTTACATTAATTATAATTTGCAAACATTATTCTTTGTGCCAAGTTTATAATTGAGACCATTTATTTTCCAGGATGTGCAAGAGCAGCTGTGGGCTATAACTGGGAGGCGTCATCTTTGCATTTTTCACTGTTGCTAGGTAATTGCCTAATTTTTTCTTTGATATTCCCTCATATAAGGATTCCAATTACAAATATGATGTTTTCATTCCACCCTGTGTATTAATCCTAAAGTCACTGTTTTAAAAGTTTTAACCCATAGGCATGCTGTTTTCTTCCAATTAATTCATAATAATAGAATGCATTTATTCTGATGAGGCAAAGGCATAATATACTGATAAATATACAATCTGACTTTCCTGGTTTTAGAAGTAAAAATAAATATAGATGTCAGTTTTGACAGATGATTGATGAAATTATCACTATACAACAGTTCATTTTGTTAAGCTAAAAGCCACCTCAAGTTCTTTTTATATTTATGTATTATCCTTAAACTGTATTTTTATAAGCATGACATCTAGGTATAGGGGGATGAAAAGGAGCACATTAATAAATGTGGGCTCTCCCTACCACCTTTAAATAAACGTCAACCTTGGTTTACAAGTAGTTTTGTGAAAATCTTTATTCATATTTTCAATCACAAAGAGTATCAGTTTCATTTTCAATTGTTCTATAATCTCCTCTCCTATATAAAATCCCTATTGAATCACAGTTATAGGGTTTAAAAAATCTTCAAAAAATCTCAGCAAGTTTGGGCGTTATGATAAATGCTCATTCTTCTTATGAGACTTTCCCATGTAACAGGTGTGGGCTATAAAAGCTAGACTCTAATTGGGCTTTGAGCAGAGGCTGTTGGGGTCTTTGGGATATCTCTTTTGGGGAGCAGGTATGTGAGTACACTTTATCCACTTAAGAAAAATGGAGTAAATGCTCAGCGACTACAGTAGACTTTAGTGGAAGCAGTGTTACTCATTCAATGAACTGTCTTAATTTTGCTCACTGGCATAAACATATATTTCCAATTCCTCTTGCTTTTATGTCGGGTCCAGAGCCTATCTCTAACCAAAATAAAGTGGGAGACAGTGAAATCGTTCCTTTCAAGCCTGAATTCCAAAATCTCCTGAATGATATTCCATTTTTGCTATCTTCCTTTGCTTGTCATAAGTATGAAGAAAGGCTCAAGAAGAAATAATTCTGCACCTTCCAATATGGCAGCCACATGCTCTGTGTAGGCAGATCTACTGAGAAGTTGAAATGTGGCTAGGACACTAGAGGAACTTGGTTTTTAATTTAAATTAATTTGAACTTAAAGAGCTGCATGTGGCTCATAGCTACAGTATCAGACATTACAGCTCTAGAAGTTGGTGGTGTAGAAATTTAGAGGAAGCCAGAATCCTAAAACATCACATGGAATGTTTCCCTTTGAACACTATAATCAGACCGTGTTGTAAGAAATAAATTTATAATTTGTTAACACAATGAGATATTTTTATTCTGTCTTACAGTAGCCAGAGTTAATCAGCATGACTAAGTCCTATTTGTATTTGTAATCTCAGCATTTAGACTAGTACTGTCACATGTTTTGGTGAATAAATGAATTAGCATTCGATATTCATATACTCTGTAGGTATTGAAAGAGCATTTGCTCAAAAATATGTGGCCTATAAAGCAATTTTAACTGTTACTATATATGTAAGTATACTTATATATGTGTGTATGTATATATGTATGTGTATATAAATATATATGCATTTCAAAAATATTCAGATAATAGTCATGTAAAAATTAGCATGCCCTAATTTTCTCTTCCTTCTGAATATAGAGCTTTAGCAGTGAAGTTGAACTAAGAGATTTTTATGACCCTTTGGTAAGGCAACTCAATTTAAAGAACTAAACTGAAATCATTGGTGGCCTTTCCCTTACCATATGAAATGTTCCTTCCTTGATTTTTGTCAATGACTCATATACCTGCCATGTGATGTTAGAAGAGTTAGGTGTTTTTATTACTGAAATTCAAGGAGTAAAGGAGGAAGGCATGTAACAATTTTCTGAGATAACTGGAACCCATGAAGATGAGAGCCCATCTCTTGAATGAGTGTCTCTCAGTAGCACACTGGTCTCTTGCTATTAACAATGTGTTCAGTGACGCAGTTAACCACAGAGAAGCAGGTCCTTTGGTTTTGATATTAGGTATCCCATGCATGTGATGGGCATGGGGACAGTGGAGAGAGTGATAGGTATCCCCAGGGAACTCTTTCACACTAACACTCTTATAGTACCTTCCCTCTGACAATAACCTCTTGGAGGCAGTGTGTTCCCATCATTTGATGATTACTTTTACTTGGTCATTACAACTCAAGGTGCATTCACTGTGTAATGATCAAGAAGTCAAGGGGGTTTTCTAGGAAAAAATATGCAGTGCATATATAGAAAGAGGTGTAGAAATATATAGAAAGTCTTCCGCTGATCATTGCTTACTATGATTTTTCCAGAGAAATTCTAGCCCTATTTTCTTGGGGCTTTTCTTGGGACATAGCCTGATAACTTATGAAGCAAAAATATAATAGGTGGCCAATTCATTCCTATTAGTGGAATTTGTCTTCTAGTAAATAGGTCAATGCCACAGAAGAGTAGAATAGGGTCCATAACCAAACATGATGCCCAGTAAAGACAGGTAGTATTTATAGGAACCAGATGATGCGCATATAACTTGTAGGTAGGAAGAGGGGGCACATTTCACTCTAACAGGAGGAAAAGGAGAGATGGGTGCCAAAGCAGGTAGCTGGGTAGTATTGGTGCGGGTTTATGAGACACCCCCATAATCTGATTTCCTTCTGTGAACTGCTCAGCTAGAAGGGGCAAAACACGCAGAACAAAATAATACACAGTAAATATTGGCCCTAAAATAGCACTAAAGCATTTTAGGGAACTGAAAATATGTACTGAAGTAGCAATACTAATATTTAGTGTGTCATAAGAACCCTGAAACAGTCATTCAGGCTACTGCAAACAGATTTTACTCACTACACCCTCCCCTACCAAGGAGACGACAGTCTTCTCTTGGGTGCTCATGTTCAGGAAATGTGCCAGGTTGAAGCACAATTAGTGTCCTATCAATGTATTGCCAGGTCAGATTGCTTATTTCTATACTTTGAATGAATAAAAGCTGAAGAATTTGTCTCCTGTATGCCAGACTGTATTATGGTCAAGAGACTTTTCCTTAGAAAATAAGTAAAGCTTAAGCCTGTTATCACTGAGTTTACTGAAATGAACAAGCCATAGCTTCAGGCAAAAGTCTATACAAATCAGTTTGATAAACCAAATTACCACTTTTTATAACACCTTTGGGCCACTTTGAAATAGAGTCCAAGCACTGTACAGTGAATGGCTGACTTTCCCCGAAAGGCACTGAGACATTGATTTAATTGAACTTTTTCCAGACAAAGAGCAGTTTCAATTTTTCTCAGTCTCCCAAAATATAGGAAAAAGCAGAATTCAAGCATGTCCTGACAGTCCTTCATTTCAACTCGCAAAACCTCAGATTCCTTATTTTAGCATCTTTAATATCATTAGCTAGAAGACTTAATAGCTTTATATCACACTTTCTTTTTACCTTAACCTTATTAAATGGCAAGATGCTAGTACATAAAGTGCCTGATTTGTGAGACTATTCCCACTGCTGTCACACAAATGCACTGCTGCACAAACTACTGTCTGGTTTGTTCTGCCAGCTGTCCCAGTGCCTCACATGCCATCACTTACTTACTGCCTACCCTTCATTAGCTACATTAATTTCAGATTACTTTTGGCAAAACTAAACTGTATTTATACCACTCTTTATACTTTTGTGTGCAATTTTGGCATCCCAAAGCTTCTGAGAACCATTTTTATAGCCTATCACAGTAGCACTCGTTTCCAAATGTGTATCCTGCTGTTACGCAATATTAATTTAATCTTTAACCAAACTTAACCATTCATAAATTTTTACTCAGAATGTAATTGTTGATCTATATTTTAATTTTGAAAGTAAACTTTATTAAATTATAATACCCATTTAGAAATCAAATCATAATATATAGCTCAGTAAACTTTCATAATCTGAATATATTTGTTTCATCAGCACCCAGATCAAGAAACAGAACATTAGGAGCATTCCAGAAGCCCCCTTTATGACCCTTTTGTTCACTAAGCTGCCCCTCCCAAGGGGAACCAGGATCCAGACTTCTAAAAGCATGTCTTGAATTTTATACTGAAATAATATTGTGTACACTTTTTAAAAAATCTGTTCACTTTCCCTAAATATTGTGTTTGTCAGATTCAAGTTGAATGCAAGTTGTTGCTTACACCTAGACTTTCTTTATTCTATTGATATCAGGGCTTGATTCTCAGCTTTTTATTACTGCTTAAAATACACAATGTTTAAAGTGCTATTTCCCAACTCCAAGTCTGTTTTCTGCCAGACTCACTATTGGAATTCCTGAGCATTTCTCAAGCAAGTCCTAGTTCAAAGGCTTCTTCCATGATGCAGTCTTTGTCACTTTTCTTCTTTCACCTCTGTTCTCAGCCAAAGGGTGGTCCTTGATATTCTAAATAAGCATAAGATATTTATGGTACTTCTAATATTGTACTCGGTATATTCTGCTCAGCTTCTTCCTTCTGTTGTATCATGTATTGTACTTTAGACACTGTTCTAGATACTGGAAGATAGAATGCTGAAACAAGACAAAGTCCTCTTGCCTTACATTGCAGTTGATGGTTGTACGGTGATTTGTACTGCATCCTTTTCCACTTACTGGAGTCTAGGCACAGGATTAAAATAATGGCATCATTAAAAGCAAGACATACATTACACTACCAAGGAATATGGACAAATTATTATATTAGTGCTCTCCCACAAATTGTTTAATTCCATATAAATGAATTCCAGTGTAGTCAGGGTTTCCTTATGGGATCTCTCCTGGCTATTCTTTCCCATTATTGGACCAAATACAGCCCAAATGGCCTCTGTAAATATTTTGATAATTCCATCCGGACAGGATGTACCTCCCTTCCCCCCACACACACCAAATTTGGTTCAGCTATCATGACTGATGGTGTTATACACATATCAAAAAATATATTAAGGTATTTATCATTCACATCATGAGACTTCTTGGAGGGAGCAAGGCAAGTTCCCAAGCATGTCAGAAAATGGCTTGAGAAAGGAAGGAAAAGAGAGTGGCTTTGGAGTTTCATGGTGCATAGGAGGTAGGGCTGGAGTGATGATTCCTGCACACATGCTGGGGCTTGTGTGGTTTGAACTTCCTGCCAGTACTAAAGTAGGGAGCACTTGGCTTTTCTTAACCACTTGCCCTAAGGTAGACACAGAAGGGAAAAGAAATAGAAGTGTTGGGGCTTGAAAGCTGTGAACAGTCAAATATAAAAAATGGAGTCAGATTCTATTTCAGTAAACTTCTTGATTTTACCATAAGGTCTCAAGAATTCATTATCGTTCTTTTCAGTATCCACAGCAGAATAACGATCATACTGTTTACTGGAAGTAGTGCTTGGCTCAGTGTTTCTGATAACTTAATCCTCTTAGCAAGGTCAGGAATGTCAGGAAAATTGTTGTACAGAATAGGGATTATTAATCCAGAGAAACAGGTAAAAGGGTTGAGAGAAAGCTGTTGGTTTGTCAGTTCAAGGACATTTGACTTTTAGGAACCATAACTGAGAGACTGTGTGAGTGTGTGTGTGGGTGAGAGAGAGAAATGAAAAAAAAAATCTTTACTTTTGTAATGAAGTGTTAGTAGAGAATCCAAATAATTCAGAATATAGTTGTTTGTAGAAATGGTGGAGAGTTAATAAATTCAGGCTTTTTATTTCCATGAGTTAATGCAAATGGGTCCTTTGCTTTTGGCTAAAGGTGGAGGAATGAAGTTTTTTGGTTGTTGTTGTGGTTTGTTTATTTGATTTTTTTTTTTCCTACATGCACTGGATTCTGATAAGAAGAGATGGAGAAATAAATGATGGTAAAAGTTCTATGGCACCTCCTTCCCATTCCTGAACTCGGTGATAGTTTTTGTTGTCTTTGTTATTTTTAGTTTTTTTGGTTTCTGTTTTTTTATTTTTTGGTGATCGTTTTGAATCAGTGGTGTCAGGCAAATGTTTAACAATCACTCCCTCCTTAAAAAAAGCATAACTTGAACCTAATTTGTATCATGTGCTTATTTCCATGGTGTAAATATTATTACCATGGTCTATTTCAAGCAATCAACGAGATCACACCACTCTTTCAAATCTTTAGGGATTAATGTCATGCGATGAAGTAGCTGGCAAGTATTTTCTGAGATTCTGAGTTGGAGCAGCATTTCTTCACGGCCTGTGTGCCAAAGGCTAACTCAGAGCTGTGAGACGGCTAGTACTGTGCTTCTGCCAGCCTCGGGAAACCCCTGCAGACAACAGCTGTGCCCCGCTGAGCGGAGCCACGCAGAAAGCCATCAGGAGGACAGTGGAGCAGAAAAACACGATCTGGCTTCCTCCTGAGCAGCAGTAGAGTAGAACTCTGCTGATTCCCAGAAATACCTGCGATAGGAGGCAAACACTGTGAGGGCTGTGAGAGCAGGCTGAGGCTGAGACAATATATTTATAACGTCTACTTTAAATCCACAGATTGGCGAGGAGATGTTTTAACAGGAAAAGCTACTGGCATTACCACTGATTAAACACAGTTGGAAAACAACTACAAAAATGTAGATAAAAATTAAACTTTAGATTGAGAATATAAGTATGATCCTAATTACAATGAATAATTCATGTTCTTCAGTCATGACTAATACAATGCACAGTAAGGATTATTAATTCTGTGAAGGGGAAGGCTTAATCTGATATTTGATTTAAACTTGATGACATACTTTTAATTTTCATGATTCATTCTGTATGTAATGTGCCCATTTGTTCATGTAATAACATTTGTTCATTATTTAAATAATAAAAGACAGGCAAACAGTATCAGTTGCAGTGATATTTATCCTTTTTGTTCCATGAACTATGTCAGTTAGGCTCTAGAGCAATAGAAAAATCAACAAGCAGTGACTAAATAATTAATAGGTATATTTTGTTTTACCTGAGCAGGTGTCTGTTGGGAGGCCTTCCATATCCAGTATATGCACCCCAAATGAGCTCTGTTCATTGTTCTTTGTTTAATACTTTAATCTTCAAGGTTGGAATGTGGCTGTTATACCTTTTGGTGCTGAAATAAAGAACTAAAGCAAGCAAAAATTATGCCTTTTCTTCTTTTCCTTTCTCTTCTATTTTCATGTTTTCCTCCCTTCTTTCTACATTCCTTTTTTCCTTACTCTTTTTTTCTTTTCTTGTTCTTTCCTTTCCCTTTACCCCCTTCCCACATCCCACCCTCCCTCCCTCCCTCCTTCCCTCCCTTCCTTCCTTCCTGCCATCCTTTCTTCCTTCCTTTCTCTGGGAAGGGAAAACGATCCCCAAAACTGTGAACACAAGTTAGGTTCAAAGAGAGACTAGATGTTGAGTATTTGCTTTCTAGCCTCTATAGTAGAATAAAGCAAGGGAGAAGGAGTTTGAAGTAGGACTTGAAGAAGTCAATTTGCAGTATCTATCATGTGGGTCTTATATTAGCCTTACACGTATGCCCCAGGACCTAAGTCCTATGTTGAGAGCACACAGACAAGGAAAAAGGAAGAAAAATACTGAAGCTGCAGAACTGATCTAGGGAGGACATTGTTGTCATCACTGCCAAACACTAAATGCTGCATGTTACTGTGATTATGCTTTGAGAGTTAGCTTGGAAAGCGACCATCAGTGCTGTTACTGACGCCCAAGCATCGTCGTCCTAATCCAAGATGTGAATTCCATGGTGGAATAGTTGGTAGGCAGGAAAAATACCAGGTAGCCATACAAGCATGGTAAATGCCCACCACCAATCCCTTTAGGACTCTCCTGAAAGTCATGTACCTGTTCTACAGCAAATGTGTAAGTTCTTATTCTTAATGTTTTCTTTGTTGATCATGAAAATCCAGAGCTCAGTGTTGGAACCTCGGAGCAGGTGTATAAAGAGCACGCTCTAAAATATGTTTTTTCTTTTTTTTTTTTAATTTTATTGCATTTTTATTTATTTATTTTTGTATTTATTTTTGGCTGTGTTGGGTCTTCGTTTCTGTGCGAGGGCTTTCTCTAGCTGCGGCAAGAGGGGGCCACTCTTCATCGCGGTGCGCGGGCCTCTCACTATCGCGGCCTCTCTTGTTGCGGAGCACAGGCTCCAGACGCGCAGGCTCAGCAATTGTGGCTCACGGGCCTAGTTGCTCCGCGGCATGTGGGATCTTCCCAGACCAGGGCTCGAACCCGTGTCCCTGCATTGGCAGGCAGATTCTCGACCACTGCGCCACCAAGGAAGCCCTAAAATGTTTTTTCTTAAACATTTAGTGGGGTTGGTGTAAACAGTCTGAGGCAACTCGGGTGAAAATATCCTTTGTCCTCCTAGCCTCTAACACCTTGAAGTTCTAGGCAGACTTCTTATTCTCTTCTCTCAAAAGATTTCTCAGATCAGTTTAACTCTTTCCTGTCATTTTGGCACCTTAGTCCCTCTATCCTTTACACATGAAACTCTTCTATGTGCTCTCCTGATGCACTCACCCTCCTATAGACCCAATAGCTAAGTGATATTCCTAAGAAAACTGACCCGCGTGGCTTAAACTTTTACTCTTCACAAGACAAAGAAGTGAAGAGGCGGCAAAGATGAAACACTGCAGTGCTGTAGCAAGGGGTCGAGGAGAGGGAGACCATGTGTCTGTTCAGATTGATTCATCAGTGTGTGTACCTGGGATAAGAATTAATTTCAGGGTAAAAAATGGCATTGAGATTTAAACATATTCTATTCTGCAATGTTGCATGCATACAAAACAATATGCATAATACACATGTAATTCTGCAGCATAATTAGAACATTTGTACCCATGAGTTACCACTCAAACTAAGACTTGGAATATTAGTGATGACTTTACATTAAACCATGAGCGCCTCCATTTTCCATGTTCCTGCCTTCTGTCATATGAGATTGCTTATCAGAAATTATTTTTCTCTTACAGTTTAATCAAAAATGCATTTATTCCTAAACAATGCATGTTTCATTATGCTTGCTTTTCATCCTTTAACAAAGGGTATCTTACTCTCTGTAGTCACCCGTAACTGACCTTTTTCATACAATACTGCATTTTTAAGCTTAGAAATATTGTTTTAGATAACTATTATATAGTGTCCTCCCTGAGGTATAATAATCCATGGTATGAACATCTATTCCATTAATACAGTTATCCATTCTCTGGCTAATAATCATTTGTTTCCAGCTATTTGCTATTATAAGCAACACTGCTTATATACATTCTCGTACATGCCTCTTGCACTTGGACAACAATTTCTGCAAAATGTATTCATCAGTACGGAATGTCTGGTGCTTAGAGTTTATATGTTTCATCTTTATAATACAAAAATGTTTTCCAAATTGTTTTTATCAATCATACACTCACACCAAACATACCTAATTTCCATTACTTCTTATCTATGACAACATTTGGTAGTAAGAAGTTTCTCAATTTTTACAAATCTAGAGAGGAAAAAAACTTACATCTCAATATTTTCAAGATTTGCATTTCCCCCAATACTGATAAGATTCAACATATTGCCATTTATGTGTTCTCCCCTGCACAGTCACAATTTATCTTCAGGCCACATTTTCCTGAGATATTTGATTTTTCTCTTAATGGCATGCTTACATATTTTGGATATTATTCTTTCACAGCCATGCTTTTCAAATATCTTCTCAGAAATACTGGTTTGTCTTTATACTATCATTTGAAATCTCCAATTTCAAAACAATCAAAATTATTAAGTTCTACCTTCTTGATTTACTCATGTTGCATGCTTTTGCAGAAGTCCTTTTATTTATAAAATTGAGATCATAAAAATGTTGTATAATTTCTTCACCAGACTTTAGTTTTAAACTTTTAGTTTATCTAGAATTGAATTTTGTGTATAGTGTAAAATAAGGACCCAATTTCACTGTCATCCCCTTATGGATATTGAAGCTATTGTCCACAACAATTATTTTAAAGATTTGCGATATTACCATTGTTGTATAGCGTGTTCACTATATGCGTTCATCTCTTTCTGGAGTTTTTATAACGATCCATATTTTAACTGGTAAATCTATGAGGCAACAAAGTAACGTTAAATACAATAATTTTGTAATGAATATTAATATCTGATAAGGTTAGCCATCCCAATATATTCTTTTACAAACTATTTTTAGATACTGACTTCTTCATTTAAATTTTATAATCATTTTCTAGAAGAATCTTTCAAAGGTATTGTTTCGATTTGCGCTGGATATAAACAATGATTTGGGTGAAACTAATATATTTACAATATCGTTATTCCTGGCAAAACATTTGGCCACCTTTTGTTGATTGTATCATGGAAGGCAGAGTGCCTACCCACCACAGTGTAATGTTGGTGGGAATGTTAGGGTAAATTAAGAAAGTTGATATGTTTTTGTTAATTCTTTCCACTTTAAACAAATCCTGCAAGAGAAACGTAAACACACTAGAGATTGTGATGGATGGAGAAAAAGCTCTGCTTAAGCTGCTTCTGGCCTACAGTCTACATTGATGGAGAATTTTGAGATTTGGAGTCTTTGGGCTCCGTATCACAAGATACAGCTGTTAGAAGCAGTGACCTTGAAGTGTATGTCTTATGAAAGAATAAATATTTGGCCCAAACCTCTAGACACATCTTCTGCTAGGATTTTTCTGCCCTGTGATGGGAGCCAGCATAGGAAGGAGCATAAGGCCCCACCGGAGCTGCTTGTTTCATGTAAGCTCAATCAAGCTGACAGAGAGGGATGACAAAAGAACAGAGTCTGCTGAACATAAGACAGAGCCCTCGGGCTTAACAGCTATATCTAGACAAGATCTGTAGTTGTTTGTACATAGAACTGACCAGAAACAAATAGACTATATTTTTAGATTTGTAGGAATTGTATTGCCAAGAATTGTATTGTCAAAACAAGAAAAGAAATTACAAACCTGGAAAACATAAAATTGTTCAACCCTTAGAGCACAAGCAGAAGTAAGCCAAACAAGTTGTGCATCTCCCAACTGACAGCTGATCTGAAGATGCACATCTTTCAACAGCTCTAGAAAATTCTTAGGTATGATCTTTGAAATATTGCTTCTCTTCCATAGTCTTTATTTCCTCTTTTAGGGACTGTGATTAGCCAGTTTTACATCTTGTCATTCTATCTTTTGTGTCTTGTAATATCTACTGGCCCTTCCTGTATTTAAATTTCTCTGTGCTTCATTTCAATCACATCAAACTTAACTTCTAGTCACAAATATTTTCAGCGTGCCTAACTGCTCTAAGTTTTTGTTTTTAGAACTTTTAAAATTCTCTTTTTTTTTCTTTTCTGTGTGTCTGTATAAAATATATCTGACTTGAACAGCATGGGTTTAAAACGGAGGGGGGAGGCACGGGTCCGCTTAGAGGCAGATTTCCTTTTTTCAATAAGTACTACAGTATTGTACTGTACATGGTTGGTTGAACTCCCAGATGGGAACCTCAGGTACAGAAAGCCTACAATGGGACTTGAGCATCTGTGGATTTTGGTGTCCACTGTGAGTTCTGGAAACAATCCCCCAGGATACCAAGGGACTACATACTATCTATATAGTTCCCATATCACACAGACCATTTTATAATCTTTTGTTCCTTTCTCATTTGTGTGAGTCCTTTTAGTTTATAGGTATTTCCTACATACTAATTTTATATTTCATATCTAATAATTGCAGTATCTTAAATATTTGTAGGACTCAATCTGAGGTTTTGAAATGGTTATTTCATTCAGGGCTTTTCTGGCTTTTGCTTTTGCTTACTGCCTTAGTGTTCCTGCTCATATTTGGGTGCCCTGCTTGTCATTCTATTTTTTATTTTAACTAAATTTACTTTTATTTTTATTTTGGAAGTCAGCTAAAAAAAGTTCATGATATGTTAAGCTCTGCCTGTTGCAATTTATGTATTGGATTGGCCAAAAAGTTCGTTCGGTTTTAAGTAAAAATAAATGACACATTTTTCGTTTTCACCAAGAACTTTATTGACCAACGTATTCATTAACCAAACGAACTTTTTGGCCAACCCAATAGTAAGTACTTGCGCTTTAGTGAGGTGACTCTTTACAGTACCTGCTTTACCTAAGTCCACCAACAGTATACTGTTTTCTGCCTAATCATATTATAAACCACATAAATGCATTTCATCTAATTTATTTCATATAATTAACTTTAAAAATCAGTTAGCATACATTTAAGAAACATCTACTACATGCCATGAACTCTGCTTTATGCCAATTATACAAAGTTGATTTTAAAAACTGTCCCAGTACTTCTAATATTTAAGGTTCACATGGGGTGACAAATGTGAAATCAATCAATTAGTAAACTACAATGTGAAATAACAAGATAAAATATAATACAGTAATAAAATGGTGATGACTATAATATTTTCCGTTGCTTGGAACCAGAAATTCTGGTTAATATATGAGGTTTAAACAAGGAAGTATGAGGAAAAGAGGACTTATATCTGCCTATAGGAGTGAAGGAAGACTTCACAGGAATAGTACAGATTGAAGAAAAATGAGTATTGAGAAAATGAATGTAATTTAAAGTCATCCAGGGTGAAGTGGACATATAGGTTTCATAAGAGAGAGAAGTCATACATTGAAACATTTCTGTTTTATTATGTCATCACTAGGGAATTGGTAAAGAACTTGGATTGCCAGTACATGGCAATAGTGCTATAGAATAATGGGAAGCAAACTGAGAGTTGATAGGGGCAATGAAGAGTGATTGAGGTAACCTCAAAAGCAGATGATGAAACTCGTAAGTAGTGAAATCAGGATGGAGATGGGGAAATAGATTATTAACAGTTGATTAAAAACTGAAAAAGGATGGCATTTAGGATGGTTTCTAGTTCATTGTCTGGGCAAGTGAGTAAAGCTGTCATTCATCAAGATTAGAGATACAGGAGAAAAAGGAGCAGATTCTTGAAGGTGTTTAGTTTTGGATTGAGTTGAAGTTGACCCTGAACATTTAGGAAATGATGTTTAGTGTTTAGGTAAGTATAGAGAAATGCAGTTAACATTGAGTGAGATGAAATGAGCTGGGAATTATTGATTTTTAAGTTTTTGCGTGGACTTTCTTTGGAAAGCTGTATAAAATACAAAGCAGGAATGAGGCAGAGTCTTGGGCAAGCCAATACTTACAGGACAAACATAAAATGTGCCTACAGAAGAAAACTACAATGATATGATTATTTTCCTTCCTATCCTTAGTGTACTCATAATATTTTGTATTTTTATAATCCTAAAATGACCACATTAATTTTAGATAAATATTTGTAGCAAAAATATCTCTCTTTCTTCAAGTTGCCAAATTGTTTATTTACTTCTATAGAATTGCTGTGTTGAAGACATTTTATCATGCTGTTTTAAGAAACTGTTTCATTGTGCTGAAAAATTAACCAAGTAAAGTAGCCTTACTAACACTAAATCCAAGCTTAAACTGTACCTCTGGATTTTGAAAAAGAGGTAAGAATTTCTTAACATTCTTAGTTCTAATTGTCATCCTGGTTATCATTACTATTTCTCCCCTATCATTCATCATAATTGTGTTCATATTGTAATGTCTCATATTTATGAATACTATTATGTTTGCAGTCATTGTACTGGATACAAATCCAGTTGTATTTTCTCTTTCTCTTTATTTTTACAACAAGTGTTATGCATAATTATTCTCTTTGTTCCCCAATTCTAAAACCACATAATTTGTTGTCTCTTAGCAACAGACTAGAGAGGCTACCAGATGTATTTATTTACGTGGTTGATTTCTGAAGGGAAGTAGACAAACTGCGTATCATCCAAGGAGTGCCTAAAAGTACTTTTTTTAGTCAACGAGACTATTTCAATGGCTAAATAAAAAGGTTTAATGCACTTTTCTTAGCATATTTCTTAAGATGTTCCACAATATTTCATTGTACTTGTTATAAAAAAACCAGGTTGAGGGTTGAAACCACTCTCCCCACCAAAATTTTTAAAAAGAACTCAGAGTAAATACAGAAGAATGATTAAGGAAGACTTAACTGGAGTGCTGGGTGAATGCTAAATTTAAAACAAACATGAATAAAGTTCCTTTAAAAAAAAATCCTTGATCATTAAGTTTGGAAGCTGTAATAGGAAAAGAGTAGAAACTGTGAGTTGGCTGGTGTGTTAGTTTCCTATAGTCACTGTAACAAATTGCCACAAATTTAGTGGCTTAAAACAACACAAATTTATTCTCTTTCAGTCTTGAGAGCTGAGTCTTATGGGGCTGAAAAATCAAATTGTCAGCAGAGCTGGTTACTTCTGAAGGCTCTGAGTGGAGAATCTGTTGCCTTGCATTTTTCTGCCTTTACTGGCTGCCTGTACTCCTTGGCTTATGTCCTTACCTCCACCTTCAAACTGCATCTCTCCAATCTCTGCCTCTGTCATCATGTTGCTTTCTTCTCTGCTGACTCTCCTGGGTCCCTCTCATAAGGGTCGTCTGGATTACATGGGGCCTATTTGGATAATCCATGATAATCTCCCCATCTCAAGATCTTTAACTGAATCACGTCTGAAAAATCCGTTTTGCCACATAGGGTAACATTCACAGGTTCCAGGGATTAAGGCATGGACATATTTCAGGAGCCATTATTCAGGCCACCACAGTTGATTTGTTCTCTTTTCACTTGCTTTGTATTTCTCTTCTCCCCTAAGGAATTTTGCTGCACAAAATCCTCCCTTTTATTTGCTTATGTTCCACTTTACTTGTTTGATGCCTAGGTTTGTGAAACTGGCCTTTTTAATCTTTGAAAAAAAATGCATATAGCCTTTTGCCACTACATTTGAATTTTCACAGGGTTTTTATTTGAGGGCTTAGTTGTCATTTAAATTTTAATACTTTTGCATGTGAAAACCTTGAGAAAGGGCATTTCAGGGACAAGGAAGAGTAAGTTCAAAAACTCTGGCATGTACAAGCTTGAAAATTTTGAGGAAGCTAAATTTTGGGGGCTAGAGTAGAGTTGTCAGTTAAGAAACAGGACACCCAGTTAAAATTGAATTTTTAAAAAAATTCAATTAAAAGTTTTTTTTTTTTTTTAAAGGAATTCCTTTATTTTTATTTTATTTATTTATTTTTGGCTGTGTTGGGTCTTCATTTCTGTGTAAGGTCTTTCTCTAGTTGCGGCAAGCGGGGGCCACTCTTCATCACGGTGCGCGGGCCTCTCACTATCGCGGCCTCTCTTGTTGCGGAGCACAGGCTCCAGACACGCAGGCTCAGTAGTTGTGGCTCACGGGCCTAGTTGCTCCGCGGCATGTGGGATCCTCCTAGCCCAGGCTCGAACCCGTGTCCCCTGCATTGGCAGGCAGATTCTCAACCACTGCGCCACCAGGGAAGCCCTAAAAGTATTTTTAAAATTCAATTAAAAAAACTTTTTTTGCATAAGTATATCCCAACCATTGGATGGCACATCTTATACTTTAAAAAGAGGGTTTTTTTTGTTTTTTAATCTGAAATTTAAATTTAAATGTGTGTTCTTTTTTTTTTTTTTTTCTCTTCCCATTTTTGCTAAATCTGGCAACCCTAGACTAGCTCATGAGGAATAAGAGTGTGTGGTTGATGATGTTAGGAGAAGTAGTCAGAGAGACCCTGCAGGGACTAAAAGGCCAGCAGAAAAGGTTTGCATATTTTCTACATGCAATTCAAAGGCACTGGAAGGTTTTAAGCATTCAAGTGTTAGATAAAATCTCATTTATATTCTAAGATACGTGCACTGGTGTCTTTGTGGAAGTAGGCCATAAAAGGACAAGCTCGAAAACAAGGAGACAGTGTGAGTAGCCAGTCTTGGCTGGAGATAATGGTGTTTGAATTTGAGAGGTAGTCAAAGTAGAGCTAAGTGTCATTCAGTTGGGGGACAAGTGTTCAACACAACTGTTAGTGCGGTGGTAGTGGGTGGGAAGACAAATGAAGAACCTTGGTTAAAATAGAATAAACAGAAGAATGGGAAAACTTCCCAAACTTCAAACCTGAGTAAGTTAAGCCGTGGGCAGGCTTTTCTTCAGTAAAAGAGTGACCTTAGGGAAATTGTAAGTTTTTCTCTAGCAAGGAATAACAACACGAAGGAAATAAAGTTACTGTATGTGTATCATTGCTTCATATGTGGAGGAGTCACAAGAGTGTTAGCATGGGCTGGGTGACATCACCAAGGTGGTGACATCACCAAGGTGGCGACATAAGTTGTTTCTGATTTCCTTCCCCTCTACAAGAAGAACAACTAAAAACTATTCAAGAACAAGATAACGCTGAAAAAATCCTAGAACATGGGGGTAATGCTGAAGCACCCGCCATGCCACAGAGACCAAGACATCCTGCATCAGAAGGGTAAGAGAGCAGCAACGTGTTGACCACATGGCCTCACTTGCAGGCCAGTGCAGCACGACACAGAGAGGTCTCGACCCCTGAGCCTCTGGTTCCTCCAGTGAAGAAAGAGAACCAAGGGGAGCCAAGTTGCTCCCTTAGCATTGTGGGTGGCTTTGCAGAAGCCCCTACTTTGATCTAGTACCGCAGGGATTGCAGGGGCCTGTGGGGCGCAATCGCTGGGAATCTGACTGTGATGGAGAAGGGGGCGGGGCTTGCAACGGTCAGCACACAGATCTTGGCAGGCCGAGTTCTCACCTGTAGTGCCCAAGTAGTAATTCCAGCAGTAGCTTTGGCCATCTGCAGAACCAGGCTGGGGGCACATTCTGACCAGAGAACTTGGTAGATGCAGGTCTGCCTGATTTGGATCCTCAAGCAAGCAATTTTGCCAACCCTAGAGCCCAGATTGCCCATACCCAGGCAGAGAGGTAAATCACAGCCCCAGCCTCTGTGGAGAGTATCTTCTGGGCCTATCTGAACAGAAGGGCTGGCAATAACTCCTGGAAGCTGTGCAGTCCAGTGGCACTTGAGGGGAGAGGCAGGCAGAGCTGACTATCCTCAGAGCAAAGCCAGTGCTGGGCATAGGGCATTCCCACGCCACTGCAGCAGGGGAATAATCCATAGCCGGGGCTGAGGGTAGCATCCAGCCCCTCCCAAGCAGAGACTCTGTTAGGGAAATTGAAAGTGGCCTAGGGAGGCCCCTTCCCCTCCCACCCAGGTAAGGGAGCCGAGCCCCCCCTCCCGCTGTGGAGTGTGCCTTCCAGGACTATCTGACCAGAAGGGTTGGAGACAGCCCTGGAAACTGTGTGGCACAGCGGCACTCCAGCTGAGAGGCAGGCAGAGCTGACAGTTTGCAGAACAAAGCCAGTGGCCCTATTTGGTCAGGAAACTTGGGGTGCTGGTTGTCTTGAGTTAAGACAATGAAGAACCTTACCAGATTTAGAGCTTCTTCTCCTGCAGCGTCCGGGCAGGGAATATAATCCACAGCCCCGCTCATCACTGAATACAGCCTTCAGCCTCTCTGACCAGGGTGCTGTGTAGCCTATTCAGCACCCTAAGTACTGTGGCACTTGAACAGAGAGCACAGCCTGTGACAGCCCCCATCTGCAGAGCAAAACCAGCAGCCTCACCTGACCAGGGAATTCAGGGCACACTCTGGCCTGATTTGGGTCAGCAAACAATGGGCTGTGTAGGCTCTGTGCATCCTGGTGCCCCATCAGGACAAGGAAGCTAATGTATAGCCCATATACTACTGACTACAGTACCCAATCCTGACCATCTAGTGAGCCTGACAGAGAATCCAAGCAACCGCAGAGTCCATCCCGCAGCCTCACTTGGGTAGAAAACCAAGCCAGCTGTTCTATCTAACTGTCCTCAGGCAGTGGCACTCCCCCCCATCACCACCCCAAACCATACATATCTTCAAAGCTCAAAGAGTTGCCTTACCTAGAAATAGACCATAATAGCAGGCCCCACCTACCCAAGGACATTACCAAGGTCAAAGACTAATAATTTTAAGAACAGCAGAGAGAAGAGA
Source organism: Eubalaena glacialis (assembly GCF_028564815.1). Lineage (NCBI taxonomy): Eukaryota > Metazoa > Chordata > Mammalia > Artiodactyla > Balaenidae > Eubalaena > Eubalaena glacialis. The sequence goes on along the minus strand of NC_083718.1, from coordinate 13,421,117 downwards.
GAAGTTACATACAAGGGAACCCCATTTGCCTATCAACGGATTTTTCAACAGAAACTATTTGAGCCAGGAGAGAATAGGAGGACATATTCAAAATACTGGGAAAAAACATTCAGTCAAGAATTCTATAACTTCTGAAGCTACCCTTCAGAAATGGAGGAGAGAGAAATACTTTCCTGAACAAACAGAAGCTGAGGGAGTTCATTACCACCAGACCTGCTTTACAAGAAATGCTAAAGGAAGTTCTTTGAGTAGAAGTAAAAGAACACTAATTAACATCACAAAGACATAAAAAATGTAGTGTATATCTCACTGGTAATGGGAAATATATAGTCATAGTTAGATTCTGCAATATGGTAGTAGTGGTGCAAAATTCACTTAACAAAACTAGTTTGAAAGTTTAAAAAAAAGAATATGGTAAAAATCACCATAATTATAATAATCTGTTATTAGTTACACCATATAAAAAACATGTAAATTTTAATAGCAATAACCTAAAGTGTGAGCGGGAGGAGAAGTAAAAGTGCAGAGTTTACAAATTCTATTAGTTAAGTTGTTAACAGTTTAAAATAGGGTGTTATGAGATTAAGGTATTTTATGTAAGCCTCATGGTGCTGGGATAATTGGATATTCACATCTAAAAGAATGAAACTGGATCCATATCTTACACCACACACAAAAATTAACTCAAAATGGATTAAAGACTTAAATGTAAGACATGAAACTCCTAGAAGAAAACACTGGAATAAGACTCCTTGACATGGGTCTTGGTAATGATTTTTTCATTAGGACACCTAAAGCATAAGAAACAAATAATATACAAACCAGTGGGACTACTTTAAACTAAAAAGCTTCTGCACAACAAAAGAAACCAGCAACAAAGTGAAAAGACAAGGAAAGGAAAAAATATTTGCAAGCCATTTATCAGATAAGGGGTTAACACCCAAAATATGTAAAGAACTCAGTACCATTCAATAGCAAAAACCAAATAACCCAATTTTAAAAATGGACAAAAGACCTGAATGGACATTTGTCCAAGGAAGATATCCAAAAGGCCAAAAGGTGCATGCAAAGATGCTTCAACATCACTTGTCCTTAGGGAAATGCAAATTAAAACCACAATGAGATATCACCTCAAGCCTGTTAGAATGGCCATCATCAAAAAGACAAGAGATAACAGTGGATATGGAGAAAAAGGGAACACTTGTGCACTGTTGGTAGGATTGTAAATTGGAGTAGCCCCTATGGAAAATAGTATGGAGGATCCTCAAAAAATTAAACATGTATATACCATATGATCCAGCAATTCCACTTTTGGGAATATATCCAAAGAAAACAAAATCACTAACTTGAAAAAATATACGCACATCCGTGTTCATTGTAGCATTATTTACAATAGCTAAAATATGGAAACAACCTAAGTGTCCATTGATGGATGAATGGATTAAATAGTTTTGATGTATACATACAATGGAATGTTATTCAGCTGTAAAAAAAAAAAATGAGGAAATCCTATCATTTGCAACAACATGGATGGACCTTGAAGACAGTATGCTAAGTGAAGTAAATCAGACAGAGAAAAACAATACGTATGATCTCACTTACATGTGGAATCTAAAAACCAAAACAAACCATCAAAACAACAACAAAAATCACCAAACTCATAGAAAAAGAGATCAATCTGACTTGTGGTTATCAGAGGCAGAGGGTGGGGAGAGGGGGCACTAGAGGAAGGTGGTCCAAAGTACAATTTCCTGTTATAATATAAATACTAGAGATGTAATGTACAACATGATGACTATAGCTAACACTGCTGTATGATATATAGGAAAGTTGAGAGTAAATTCTATAAGTTATCACAAGGTGATATTTTTTCTTTTTCTTTTTATTGTATCTACATGAGAAGATGGATGCTAACAAAACCTACTGCGGTAATCATTTCACAATGTATATTAATCAAACTATCATGCTAAAAGCCTTAAATTTATACAGTGATGTATGTCAATTATTTCTCAATAAAACTACAAAAACAAAGAGTGTTAACATGTTTTTTTCAAGAAAATTCTATTTTTCACATATTATAATAGTGCTTGGGAATATATTGTATTTTACTAGTTCATAAGCAGATTTCTAGAATCAACTGTTTAAACTTTAGTACCATTTCAGAATAGAAGTCAATTTTTGACTAATTTTTATTTGCTTTTTCTTTTGTTAAAAAGGTTTTGTCAGCAAATGTGCTATTAATTTTTTTCTTTCTAAAGAATTATAAAAGTGTTGTTAGCAGACAGAATTTAAATTTTAAACAGTGTTGATACCTAGGAAAAGTATGATTAGAGGAAAGGAAACAATAGTAGATTGTTTATCCTAGAGTTAATAAAATATTGAATGTATTCACCTTGATTTTCGAAAAATGTAATTTCTTTCCATTTTTCCTCCTGTCATTAATTGAAGCAGCAGATTTCTCTTCACCAACAAACATAGTTTCCTATACACTTGTAACACAGCCTGTATTGCTGTTAAATCAAGCACAATTAATCACCAAGTATTATTTCTTTCATTTCCTTCTTGCCCTTGTATTCTCTCTCCAGTTATTTTTCCATCTAAATTAGTTGAGCATAAAGTTATAAGTATGAACTTTATGAAATGTTAATGCTCAGCAAACAATTCAGTTTTATAAATAGAATAATATGCTTCAAGGATTCAATATTATAAATTATGATGAATATTTGAAAAAAATCATTAGCAGGACACAAAATTAACACAAAAGTTAGTTTCATTGCCACTCCACAAAAAAGTATTACTAGATTTTTAAAAATCATATATATCTATTCACTAGATAATTAATGTCATTTTGAAAAGGAGATATAAAAACCAGGGAACATGAAAATGTTGCATATGTCCAAACGAAATGAAGAATTTAAAAAACTGTATTGCCCAGAGTATTCATCTTTTTCTCAATATCTTAATTCAAAAATTTGCCTTTTTTTCCTCAAAGAATTAAGGTTACCTGGAGCTAGTAAATATGTTATTATGTTGTTTTTTGTTAAATAATAACTTTTTACAATAACATAAATATCACGTGTTTGAAACTATTTAATTAGGACAGATTCCCCAATCAGAGTTACCTGGTTAAAAAGAATATCTTTAAAGCTCATGATTGTTTTCCGGAACAACTGTGGCATTTTAAACTACTACCAATATTGTTTCAAGGTATCTGTTTCGTCAGCATTATCTTTTGTCATTAAAAACATGTCAAAAATTTATCCTTGTGAATTTGATAATAAAATATCTCAATATTTCTTCATAATGTATTTCTTTGAAAATACCTCAGATGTTTTTGAGAATTATAATTCCTTATGTTTAATGAGATATTTCTTTAAAAATATATTCTTTCCCTTAGTCTCTTTTATTATTTTGTTATTGTGAGGGGAGCTCTTATTATTATCACTTGTGAATTTTATGAGTCCTTAATGATATTAAAGAGAAAATGATATTAAAGAGAAAATGATATATGTCCTACATGATGAATGGTTATGTAACATTTGTTGATAATATTTTACTGAATTTCCTATTTGACTTTCAGTTTTGTTTCAGACAAATATAATTTTGATTGGCTTATCTTGACCTATAAATTGCTACTGTTTGTGATCAAATTGTCCAACTTTCTTTTTGTCAAAGCATCCGTAATTTTGTGGTTTAAAAATATTTCCCTAATTCACAATTTAATCAATTGCTAATCATTGTTTTTTGTTGTTTTTCCCAACGACTTGACTTTTAATGTCAACTCACTAGTGTATTAAGATTTGTGGGATTTATATGTCCTTTTATACAGGGCAATTACATGAATCATGTAATTTTATTTTCACATAATTTAGGATCCCATATATGCCAAATGTTCAGACTAATATTAAAAATAGATTATTTGGTAATTCTGGGATTTTATTTCAATTATTTTAACATAAAACAGATGAACACATCAGACTCCCTAATATAATGCTTATTTACATCACTTTGGTGTTACATCCTCAATTAATAAGATTATTAAAATATAATGTCTGAAAGTTAGAAAAAATTATAGCATCTTTATTTTTTAATGTTTTGTGTGTTATATAACCCAGAATTTTTCTGGGATCCATCTAATCATTCAACTGAAAAAGATGTGTGCTGCCAGGAGCAAAACAACAGATTTCCTTTAGGTCTTTGTAAAGCTAGACCTATGTCTCTGTGACCACAAGTCAAGGTTCTCTTTTCTATCTGACCCTGTTTGACATCTGTCAGTTATACCAAATGCCCGAATTAATTTTACTTGAAACTTTGGTCTATAAAATGTTCTACCCATTTGCTGAGAATCTACTTTATGTCCTATCCCTAACTCTCTCAACAGGGTAGCTACAATTATTCTTATTTTACAGATGATAAAACTGGGGCTAAGAAAAATTAAGAAATTCAGCTAGTAGATAATAGTACCAGAGTCTCAGTCCAGATCTTTTCATCACATAAATTTTGACCACCTGCTCTCCCATGGATTTCGTTATATCAATTGGATTAATATAAAAAGAGCCATCAAGCTGTTGACTATCAAGATATAGAAAAAAATTACCACCTTTACTGACCCTTAAGATTTTCAAAACTTTCTAGCAATATGATTTAAAAATGTTCCTTCAACCTTCTTAGATTTATCTATTTCCTTTATAAATTATTATAAAAGGATTTCTCTGTGTTAAAGATACAATTGACATTATAGAGGGTTGGTGAGGAGGTGGAGTTAGCCGTCTGAGACTTGTTAATCACATATCAACCAACAATTCCCCCGTGTCCTGCAGCACTATTGATAAACAGAATGATTTATTAAGAACTAAGAATTCAACAGAAAAGAAATAGTAATGCCTCTGTCTCTTTGTGGAATCAACGTATATCTTACGTTATTGGTTAAATTAAAGTGCTAAGACAAACCAATCAATTTGAATACATATTATTTAAATCTACTCTGGGTAATTATTATCATTGATTTCTTGAGCAAAAAATATATTGGTCAAATATAAGTGTGCCGTTTTAGCAAATATCAAATGTGCAGGGTAAGGAGACTTTAAAAGTCTACCGACAACAGATAGGCACATAGAGTTCGTGGACTGTGGTCCCTACAATCCATCAGTTGTCACATAGCTGCTATCTAGTGATAAAATCAACGCAAGTGCTTTCAAATACACAGCACTGCTTCATTGAGAACTGTAACCTCAATATGTCATCACACAGGTATTTAAACATCAGGCAAGATATAGAAAAGCTTCAAGTGGTTTTGAACTTGTAAAACCTGACAAAAGATTTATATATTTCACAGATTTGTTTTCTTCTAGCTCAGTATCAATGTCAGAATATATCAATCTATCAACCATTCTTCTTATGAATAAACGGTGTGAATAAATTGTAGCAGGAATTTTACTACATGTTACATTGGTTAGTTAAATGAATGCCCTGACTTAAAAGAAAATAGGAAAATGTATAACTTCCAGAGTACAGAGATAAGCTTCCTATCCAGTACCTATTGTTAAGATATATGATTTTGAGTTTTAAAATTAAAGTCATCTTAAAACATTTCCCTTTATATAGTGTGATTTTCTGCATCGATACTCCCCAAAAGCAGTGATGTAAAAGTTATAGATGGGCCTAGAATGAATTTAAATTGAAGTTCGATTTATATAGTGTGGAGAAATTTTGGTTCGAAAATAATCTATTTTGGTTCAGTGTGCTAGGAATAAGGATTGTTGTATAAACCTCACACATGATTTCTAGTATAGTGAATGTAGCTGCTATTTGGAGAAAATGTTGGTGCTCTGATCATTAAATTGAAATGAAATTTATTTATTTCCATGCCTTTGGGGTTACGATATTATTTCATCAGAATTCATGGCTAGAACTAGAGAATTCTTTTGTTGTTAACTCAAAATGGATTCAAAATCAAGAGAATATGGATGCACAGGATACACAATAGTAATGCAACACATGATTAAAATAATGGCAGCCATTATTTTTCATAACATTATAATTTTCTAGGTGCTTTCACAGGTTATCTTAATCATGTCAACAATATTAATATGTGCACTACTGGTTGAGTTTGGGAGGACTGTTAGAAGGTTATTCTTGGCAAATCCAATCAGTTCCCCTATTTAGACTACTTAACCTCCTGAACACATTTTATTTCATTCTTACAGCTTAATGAACTGAAGGAACAGGTGGTATAATTTCTATTTCACAGACGCAACAGTGGACTAACTAGAACACTGATCGAACTAAATGAACACAATTAGATATTTAGCAAAAAGATTACATAGAGAGTTTCTGATTCTTGTCCTGTTTTCATTTATTTTATTACACTGTCTACCAAGAAAATGCTAACTGGAAAGTTTTGACTTACTCCTTTTCAGAAGACACTTTTGTCTATAGGCCTAATAAACATATAACATAGGCAAAATCATTTGGAAGCATATCACTGTACACACATATGTAAATTCTTGTAAGATAATACAATTGGGTTAATGACTGAACAAGATACTCACTTTAGACTATTAGAAATTATGGAAGTACCTGGAAATTAGAGTCAGGATAAAATAAGAAAAATAATAAAAAATTGGTAATAGGTATTAGTATTATAGGCATTTTCAAAAGCTTTATGTTTAGAACATTTTTATTATAAGGATACTAGAAATAAGACTTTTGAATGTTAAAAGGCAAATAACTTAGAATCTATGAATCCCACTTTATTTTCATAGAACACTTAACTATATTAAGATTACCTTCTCTATAGTGTTGGCATAATTACACTATAAAAGAAAACATTGTAGAAAATATAACAAAAAAAACTGGAAAGCTTTTAGATGGTGTTTAATATATAATGCCATTTCATAAGTATGTAGAATAAAAAGATAGAAAATCAAAAAGGATGTCATAAGTTTGACTATTTAGAACATTTATAATACTTTTTTATCTTAAAGTGATTTTCTTGTCTTTAAAAATGTATTATTTGTTTCTTTTAAAATTTAACTTTATGTTAGAAAATGTTTTACACATATTTTATAACTTTCCCAAATGTTTTATTATGTTATAATTTTGATTATTACTATATTTCCTTTTCCAACGTAACTAAAAATACAGAGGCAATTTTAACTTTTTCCTATTAAAAAAAGTTAAATAAAATACCATCATATAAATTTGTTTTGGAATAAAATATGCTGCTTACCCAAATTAGGTAAAATTTTAACAAATATATCTCTGAATAAGTTATCTTGATTTTATTTAATTTTAGATTATATAGTTTTCTAACAATATTTATAATATAAAATGTCAACTACATAATGCTTAAAATTTAAAACTTTGCACTAGCTCTTAAAACATAATCCCAAAAGTAACCCATATCACTTCCACTAACATTTCATTGCCTATACAAGTCAGACTTAATATTAGACTTCCAGTTTCCAGTCCAAATGTAAAGAGTTTGGAAGTCATTGTTCTCATTCTCATAGCAAGAAAAAAGCTGAAAAACCAAAAGTCAACAACTCTCTTACATTCATCAGATAACTACTTATCTAATGAATCACAGAAAAACCACTGCCCTGAAAACTGGAAAGAAAAGTAGATACAGACATGGTAGCTTATCAAGGGCAGAAACAGGCACTAGAGCCAGCATTCGATGTAATAGTTTGTTGACTAATTGCTAGAGACTAGCGTGGACTAACATAAGGTATAAAAACTTCAGAAAGACAGTCGTAAGGATCTCCTGCACTTTTATAGTTTTCCCTCCAGGAGCCCCACGAGGTTTTCACTTTGAAGATCTGAGAAAAATCCCTTCCTGCTTCCAACAGGGGAGGGGAAAAGTAACCATTTTGGAATATGCTCAGAGAATTCTGTTTTCCTTAACAAAGGCATGCCCATAAGGGAAACTGTTCTACCATTGTCTCCCCAAAGTGGGTTTTAGCAGAGCCTAAATAGTGTGGAGGAAGGGAAATACCAAACTCCATTCCTCTCTAGCCTTCCTGTCTCACTTAAGTGAAAAAAAAAAAAGGAAAAGACTGAGAACCACTTGTGAAGGTCACAGCTGAGGGGCATAGGCTTCCTCAAAGACTTAGACCTAACTTGATCACAGGGCTATAAACATTTCCCCTGCCCCCATATCTTACTACCACATCAACCAGCTCCTCTATCATAACTGAGAATTAAAGTTGAAAACAACTGCAAGACTCAGAACCTGTCTAAAAAGGAATCTCAAGGGAAACCCAAGGTAACAGAGGAGACTAAAACAAAAACAACAGAAGAAATTTTAGCCTGTGACATTTACAGCGAGTACAGACAAACACAGCATAACTCCTAGCCAAATGAACATAAAACCCCACACCAAGAGCCTATTTACTGCAATTCCTAAAGTTAATATCATTGATTTTAAAAATTCATCATAAGAATAAAGTATATCATTAGGTTCTGTATCAAGTGTATGTGTGTGTTCATATGTTTGTTTTTGAACAATTAATATATGAGTAAATGCATGAATTAATAGAGCATTTAAGAAACTATAAAATTCCAATACTTTCTAACACATATACAACCTCCCCTATAGAGACAGTAATTTTCAATACTAATTTGTAGCAGTTTAAAGTGATTTATATTCTTCTGAATATGTCCTGTTTAGTCATGCATTGTATATGACCTTACTGTATAGATTTTAAGGGGACTTCTTCTTAACCCAAGTAAATTAATAGCCAGATAATAATAATCTCTGTTATAGACTGAATGTTTGTGTTGCCCCCAAATTCACTCATTGAAAACTAATCCCTAATGTGATGGTATCTGGAAGTTGGGCTTTAGGGAGGTGACTAGGTCATGAAGGTAAAGGTCTCATGAATGGGATTAGTGCCCTTATAAAAGAGACCCCAGACTCCCTCTTGTGAGAACACTGGAATCACAGCTAACTGCTGAACAATCATCGACAGGAAGACACTGGAACTTACCAGAAAAGATACCCCATATCCAGAGACAAAGGAAAAGCCACAGTGAGACAGTAGGAGGGACACAATCACAATAAAATCAAATCCCATAACTGCTGGGTGGGTGACTCACAAACTAGAGAACACTTATACCACAGAAGTCCACCCACTGGAGTGAAGTTTCTGAGCCCCACATCAGGCTTCCCAACCTGGGGGGTCTGGCAACGGGAGGAGGAATTCCTAGAGAATCAGACTTTGAAGGCTAGTGGGATTTAATTGCAGGACTTTGACAGGACTGGGGGAAACAGAGACTCCAATCTTGGAGGGCACACACAAAGTAGTGTGTGCATCGGGACCCAGGGGAAGGAGCAGTGACCCCATAGGAGACTGAACCACACCTACCTGCTAGTGTTGGAGGGTCTCCTGCAGAGGCGGGGGGTGGCTGTGGCTCACCTTGGGGACAAGGACACTAGCAGTAGAAGTTCTGGGAAGTACTCCTTGGTGTGAGCCCTCCAAGAGTCTGCCATTAGCCCCAACAAAGAGTGGGGTAGGGTCCAGTGTTGGGCCACCTCAGGCCAAACAACCAACAGGGAGGGAACCCAGCCCCACCGATCAACAGACAAGCGGATTAAAGTTTTACTGAGCTCTGCCCACCAGAGCAACACCCAGCTCTACCCACCACCAGTCCCTCCCATCAGGAAGCTTGCACAAGCTTCTTAGATAGCCTCATCCACTAGAAGAGAGACAGCAGAAGCAAGAAGAACTACAATTCTGCAGCCTGTGGAACGAAAACCACATTCACAGAAAGAGAGACAAAATGAAAAGGCAGAGGACTATGTACCAGATGAAGGAACAAGATAAAACCCCAGAAAAATAACGAAATAAGGTGGACATAGGCAACCTTCCAGAAAAAGAATTCAGAATAATGATAGTGAAGATATCCAGGACTTCGGAAAAAGAATGGTGGCAAGGATCGAGAAGATGCAAGAAATGTTTAACAAAGACCTAGAAGAATTAAAGAACAAACAAACAGAGATGAACAATACAATAAGTGAAATGAAAAATACACTTGAAGGAATCAATAGCAGAATACCTGAGGCAGAACAACGGATAAGTGACCTGGAAGACAGAATGGTGGAATTCACTGCCGCAGAACAGAATAAAGAAAAAAGAATGAAAAGAAATGAAGACAGCCTAAGAGACCTCTGGGACAATCCTCTTCACCACTGCAACACAAAGAATAAAATACCTAGGAATAAACCTACCTAAGGAGGTAAAAGACCTGTACTCAGAAAACTATAAGACAGTGATGAAAAAAATCAAAGATGACACAAACAGATGTAGAGCTATACCATGTTTCTGGATTGGAAGAATCAATAGTGTGAAAATGACTATACTACCCAAAGCAGTGTACAGGTTCAATGCAAGCCCTATCAAATTACCAGTGGCATTTTTTTAAGGAACTAGAAAAAAAAATCTTAAGATTTGTATGGAGACACAAAAGACCCTGAATAGCCAAAGCAGTATTGAGAGGAAAAAATGCAGTTGGAGGAATCAGCCTCCTTGACTTCAGAGTATATTACAAAGCTACAGTGATCAAGACAATATGGTACTGGCACAAAGCAGAAATATAGATCAATGGAACAGGATAGAAAGCCCAGAGATAAACCCACGCACCTATGATCAACTAATCTATGACAAAGGAGGCAAAGATATACAATGGAGAAAAGACAGTCTCTTCAATAAGTGGTGCTGGGAAAACTGGACAGCTACATGTAAAAGAATGAAATTAGAACACTCCCTAACACCATACACAAAAATAAACTCAAAATGGATTAGAGACCTAAGTGTAAGCCCGGACACTATAAAACTCTTAGAGGAAAACATAGGAAGAACACTCTTTGACATAAATCACAGCAAGATCTTTTTTGATCCACCTTCTAGAGAAATGGAAATAAAAACAAAAATAAACAAATGGGACCTAATGAAACTTAAAATCTTTTGCACAGCAAAGGAAACTACAAACAAGATGAAAAGACAACCCTCAGAATGGGAGAAAATATTTGTAAATGAATCAATGGACAAAGGATTAATCTCCAAAATACATAAACCGCTCATGCAGCTCTATATTAAAAAAACAAACAACCCAATCCAAAAATGGGCAGAAGACCTAAATAGACATTTCTCCAAAGAAGACATACAGATGGCCAAGAAGCACATGAAAAGCTGCTCAACATCACTAATTATTAGAGAAATCAAATCACAACTACAATGAGGTATCACCTCACACCAATTAGAATGGGCATCATCAGAAAATCTACAAACAACAAATGCTGGAGAGGGTGTGGAGAAAAGGGAACCCTCTTGCACTGTTGGTGGGAATGTAAATTGATACAGCCACTATGGAGATCCTTAAAAAACAGTATGGAGGTTCCTTAAAAAACTAAAAATTACCATATGACCCAGCAATCCCACTACTGTGCATATACCCAGAGAATACCATCATTCAAAAAGACACATGCACCCCAGTTTTCATTGCAGCACTGTTTACAGTAGCCAGGTCATGGACGTAACCTAAATGCCCATCGACAGATGAATGGATAAAGAATTTGTGGTACATATATACCATGGAATATTACTCAGCCATAAAAAGGAACAAAATTGGGTCATTTGTAGAGACGTGGATGGATCTAGAGACTGTCATACAGAGTGAAGTAAGTCAGAAAGAGAAAAGCAAATATTGTATATTAACTCATATATGTGGAATCTAGAAAAATGGTATAGATGAACTGGTTTGCACAGCAGAAATAGAGACACAGATGTAGAGAACAAACGTATGGGCACCAAGGGAGGAACGTGGCTGGCAGGGAGTGGTGGTGGTGTGATGAATTTGGAGATTGGGATTGACATATATGCACTAATATGTATAAACTAGATAACTAATAAGAACCTACTATATAAAAAGTAAATAAAATTCAAAAAATAAATAAAATCTATGCAGTTTAGGGATAAACTCAATGTTTGCACAATAAAAATATCTAATAAAGTTATACACCTACAATTATAATAAATAAATAAAAGAGACCCCAGAGAGCTCCCTTGTTCCTTCTGCCATGTAAGGGCACCTCAACAAGACAGCCATTTTTGAAACAGGATACAGGTCCTCAGCCGACACTGAATCTATGAGCAACTTTATCTTGCACTTCTAATCTCCAGAACTGTAAGATATAAATGTTTGTTGTTTAAGCCATCCAGTCTAAGGAGTTTTGTTTTAGCAACCCAAATGGACTAAAGCAGAAATTGGTTCTGAGAAGTGGGATATTGCTGAAACAAATACCTAAAAATGTGGAAGCAGCTTTGGAACCGGGTCGTGGGTAGAGGCTGGAAGAGTTTTGAGGTGATGCTAGAAAAAGCCTACGTTGCTGTGAAGAGACATTTAAACGTAATTCTGGTGGAGAAAGCCTCAATTTCTTAGAGAATATTTATGTAATCCTGAACACAATATTGGTAGAAATAAGAACAGTAAAGTCTTTCTGATGAGGTCTCAGATGGAAATGAGGAACGTGCTATTGGAAACTGAAAGCAAGCCCATCCTTTTTATAAACTGGCAAAGAACTTGGTTGAGTTGTGTTGTGTTTTACTTTTGTGGAAGGTAGAACTTGCAAGCAATGAAATTGGCTATTTAGTTGAAGCTATTTCTAAGCAAGGTGTTGAAGGTCTGGGCTTGGGTCCTCCTGACTGCTCATAGTAAAATGCAAGAAGGGAAAAATGACTTAAAGATGGAATAGTTAAGAAAAAGGAAGCAGAATGTAAAAATTTGGAATATTTTCAGCCTATCCATATTGGGAAAAGTGGGAACACTAAGAGTGTGGCCAAGTGACCATTTGATGAGGAAATCTGTATGGGTCAGCCAATGGAAGAATGACTCCGAAGGCAATTCAGAGATGATCAGGGCTGCCACCTGAGTCAGATGCCCAGAGTGTAAGGACTTGCAAGGCAGAGAAATTTCAAAGGAGGAGTGGCTCCTGGGGCCCATACATGCACACTGCTCACACATCACCAGGTGTCACCTCACATCGAGGCTCCATTCACCCTCTGGCACCACTCCTCTGCTGTCCCAGCTGTGGTTTCGGTAGGCTCCAGTGCAATGCAGGCCAGGTGGCCTCCCCTCCCAAGTGCACAGGCAGAAAACTTTAACAGCTTCCTCTGGGCACCATCTCCATGGATGAGCATAGTGCAGGAGCCAAGGTGGGGTATGTCTGCCTCTGCCTAGATTTCAAAGGATGGGGCCATTGACAGACTGTAGGGACCCAGGAGGAGAACCACTTGGTAGTGCTGTCCCACAAAGTCTTGGAAGTGACTTGCCAAACCAGTGGGCCTTGAAGGCAGAGCATCCAGCCAAAGAGGATCACTCTTGAGATTTAAGATTTATTGTTGTTTGTCCCATTAAGTTTGGGACTTAACCTGGGACCTACCACTTCTTTCTCTCTTTTGGAATGGAAATGTCTATCATATGTCTGTCCCTCAATAGTATGTTGGGAGCACGTAACTTGTTTGGTTTTACAGATTCACAGCTGGACAGCAGTATGCCTCAGGATGAATCATACCTTGAGTCTTACCCATATCTGATTTTGATCAAACTTTAGGCTTCAGACTTTTGAGTTAATGCTGGAATGAGTTAAGACTTTCAGGGCTGTTGGGATGAAATGAATACTTTTTGCATGCGAAAAGACATGAATTTTGGGGAGTTAGGGCAGAATTCTAGAGACAGAATGTTTGTGTCCTCCCCTAAATTCATATGTTGAAGCCTAATAATGTGATGGTATTTGGAAATGGGCCCTTGGGAGGTGATCAGAACACGAGGGCGGAGATCTCACGAATGAGATTAGTGCCCTTACAAAAGAGGCCCCAGAAAGCTCACTTGCTCCTTCTGCCATTTGAAAACATAGTGAAAAGATGGCCATTTATGAATCTGGAGGTGGCCCCTCACCAGACACTGAATCTGCCTGTGCCTTAATCTTGGATTTCCAGCCTCTGGAACCATAAGATATAAATTGTTGTTTAAGCCACCCAGTCTGATATTTTTATTATAGCAGCCTGAATGAACTAAGACAGTATCCTGTTACTCATTCCTCCCAACAATTCACTTAAAAGCAACACAGAATAGCAGTACTTCCTCCTTCTCCACCAGAATCCCAAGCATAACTCATACTACCACTAAAGGAAAAAAGAAGAGATAAGAATAAAAATAAGTTAACAGCATATAAAATTAAGTAGATAAAATATGGCAATTCAAACCATAACCAAATTGATATTTAACTTTTAGTCAACTCAGATTAATTTAGGTCAATTTAGCTCTCCACTTTTTCCTTCAGAATACTTGCTCTGTTTCTTTCCGACTTTTTCTCTCTTTGTTTCTGACTCTCTGTCTGCCTTTCCCCCTCTGAATTTGCTCCTCTCTCCTGCCCTCTTTATTCTTTATTTACCAGAAAATAATGATAAGAAACTATGTATTTCAAAATCCTTTCCTGCGGTTTTATTCTGCAAGTCTACACCAAACTGTTATCGTTTCTATAGGTGGATAGCTTTACTTATTTAGGTGTTTGGACAGAAACATAGTTAGGAAATAGATATTCTGCAGTGAAGGGAGTAATGAGGAATATGCTTTATCTGGAAAAAAATTTCATCAAATACCTGGACTAGGAAATTTAATGATAAATTTATAATCTCTGAGTTATATTGAAGAAAACTCATTTGAGAATTATCAGAATTGCCTTTTGACCACGAAAAGTTAGAAAAAAGTTGTAATTCATAGCAGTCAGCATTATTGGATCTCTAAGAAATTGCATTAAATCAAGGTTACATATATTAAACATAAAGCATATCCATAACTTATTTATTATAAACCATACATTTCTATTCATTCACGTCACTAAAATATAGATGAGACAGTGAAATGAATTAGTTATGAATCGCTGCCTATAGTTATTGATTTTTCCATGATATTTTTTTCCTTCAAATTCTGGAGAAAATATCCTTCAATTTCAGGTTAGTCTTGCTGTTATAGTCTGTGAATATATATTTGCATTATTAAGTGTTCTAGTCTATTAGATGCTTTATATACTCTGAACACCTATTCTAACTTTTAGCTCCAAAGGCCTATTTTTTCTTTTTTAAGTATAGCTTATCAGTTTAAAAATCAAATAACCTGGTACCTGAAAACTAACATCTTCTGGTCATTGAGAAATCTCAACAAGATGAGAAGACAAGACCAAAGGGAATGTAACTCTAAAAATCACATGAAGTTATTGATCTCACCTTTGGTGGTGGTGTTATGTTTCTGGCCATATTTGCCTAGTTTCAGAGCAACTCTTCCACTTAAAAATCTTGACAAACTGTATATATCTTATGTATGAAGGCAATGGAAATCTACAAAGACACTGAAAATTGGGGGGCCTGCAATCTTGGATTGGAGGAAAGTGCAGAGTTATTATCTGCATGTTGGGGACCACTTTTCCCTTTGAGATGATTACTGATTCAAAAAGTGAAAGCAGTAACTATAGGTGCAGAAGCTGAGCAGAGATTTCTATAGTCTTATGAGACTTTGAGGACCCACTTGAAATGAAAACTTTGTAAATTTTCCAAGCTATTGATTGGGACTTTGAGGTCCACAAGGAATGAAAGGTGAAGCATAAATAGATTACTCAGTCACAAAAGACTAAAATCTGACTTCACATCATCTTAGTCTCCAACTGGGAAAAGTGATACGAGACTGTTACTGTGAAGAGAATAGCTGCCCACCCCAAGGAACCATAAATCTTCTCTAAAGGAAAATGACAACCAAAGCCTCAAATTCTCTTTTATAAATGAAGTCCATAATTCAGTAAAAAACAACCAGTTTTAGAAGAACACAAAACTTTTTTTTGGAAGTATAGCTGATTTACAATATTGTGTTAGTTTCAGGTGTACAGCAAAGTGATTCAGTTATATATATATATATATATTTTTCAGATTATTTTCCAACTCTTTTAAAAGATGAAAAATTCTAAATATGAAATGATAGGAGATATTTTAAAAAGGAGTTTTCAGACATAGACTTTAAAATGACTACAACAAATAAATCTAAGGATAGACGAGACAATGAAGAAAATAGCAGAAATTACAAAGGAGAAGCAAGTAAGAATTCTTAAAAAAACTAATATTTTTGAGTGCAATAGATTGAACAGCAAGTAAGAGATAATGAATTGAAAATAGTTGTAAGATATTTAGACTGAAAAATAGAGAGGCAATTGGAGGGAAAATACATAAGAGATCACATGGGTTATATAGAACAAAATGAAAAGACTAACCAGAATGTAAATACCGTTGCACAAGAGAAGAGTTAAAGTAGGATAGAATCAATCTTTGGAGAGATTACGAGGAAGAAATTTTGAAATAGGTATAAGAAATCAAGTCATATATTAAGCAGGATACATATATACACGTAAAGAATGCCACACTTAACTCCATAAAAGAAAAACTGCTGAAAACTAAGATATGAGTAGGTTTAAGTCTTCCGTATTTGTCTTTTACATGTGTCCCATCTAAGTTTTCTACCTTTGTTTCTTCATTGCTTCCTTCTTTTGTATTAATTATATTTTTCATTTTTGAAAGTGTATTTTAGGGTTTTGTTTTTAGGCTTTACAATAAGCATTCTTGCTTTACTACAGAATTCCATGAGCTAATTTTATACCATTTTACCTGTGAAATAGAAGTCTTATGAGTCTATTTCCATTGACCCTAGCTTATTATCTTTACTACTGTTGACCTTTATTTTACTCTTTTATGTGTTATCTAGTGTATCATGCAGTTGCTTTAGTGGCAATTACAAAGTGAGGTATTTGTCAATACTTCTCACTCTGTAATAATTAAGTAAATCCCCAATGGGGAATAATAGATATATATTCCAAGAAGAAAGGAGTCTGTTTCTACAAGACGTTAGTTTGGCTACTTAAAAATGGAAAAAAAAAATGTCATAGAAAACTCTGAATAGTTTTATTATTTCTGATAAGCAGTCAGTTTTATTTTAAAATTCAAAAATGAGAAAAACAGACTATACATTTATGACATATTTGCTACTCCTCATTCTCTTTATTCCTTTGTATTCATTTCTTTTTTTTTTTTAACATCTTTATTGGCGTATAATTGCTTTACAATGTTCTGTTAGTTTCTGCTGTATAATAAAGTGAATCAGCTACATGTATACATATATCCCCATATCCCCTCCCTCTTGCATCTCCCTCCCACCCTCCCTATCCCACCCCTCTAGGTGGACACAAAGCACCGAGATGATCTCCCTGTGCTATGTGGCTGCTTCCAACTAGCTGTCTATTTTACATTTGGTAGTGTATATATGTCAATGCCACTCTCTCACTTCGTCCCAGCTTACCCTTCCCCCTCCTCAGGTCCTCAAGTCCATTCTCTACATCTACGTCTTTATTCCTGTACTGCCCCTAAGTTCTTCATAACCATTTTTTTTTTTTTAGACTCCATATATATGTGTTAGCATATGGTATTTGTTTTTCTCTTTCTGACTTACTTCAATCTGTATGACAGACTCTAGGTCCATCCACCTCATTACAAATAACTAAATTTCATTTCATTTTATGGCTGAGTAATATTCCATTGTATATATGTGCCACATCTTCTATATCCATTCGTCTGTCGATGCACACTTAGTTTGCTTCCGTGTCCTGGTTATTGTAAATAGAGCTGCAATGAACATTGTGGTACATGACTCTTTTTGAATTATGGTTTTCTCAGGCTATATGCCCAGTAGTGGGATTGCTGGGTCATATGGTAGTTCTATTTTTAGTTTTTTAAGGAACCTCCATACTGTTCTCCATAGTGGCTGTATCAATTTACATTCCCACCAACAACGCAAGAGGGTTCCCTTTTCTCCATACCCTCTCGAGCATTTATTGTTTGTAGATTTTTTGATGATGGCCATTCTGACTGGTGTGAGGTGATACCTCATTGTAGTTTTGATTTGCATTTCTCTAATGATTAGTGATGTTGAGCATCCTTTCATTTGTTCGCTGACAATCTGTATATCTTCTTTGGAGAAATGTCTATTTAGATCTTCTGCCCATTTTTGGATTGGGTTGTTTGTTTCTTTGATATTGAGCTGCATTCCTCCAGCTCAGTTTTTCTTTCTCAAGATTGCTTTGGCTCTTCGGGGTCTTTTGTGTTTCCATACAAATTGTGAAATTTTTTGTTCTAGTTCTGTGAAAAATGCCATTGGTAGTTTGATAGGGATTGCATTGAATCTGTAGATTGCTTTGGGTTGTATAGTCACTTTCACAATGTTGATTCTTCCAATCCAAGGACATTGTATTTCTCTCCATCTGTTTGTATCATCTTTATTTTCTTTCATCAGTGTCTTATATTTTTCTGCATATAAGTCTTTTGTCTCCTTAGGTAGGTTTATTCCTAGGTATTTTATTCTTTTGGTTGCAATGGTGAATGGGGGTGTTTCCTTAATTTCTCTTTCAGATTTTTCATCATTAGTGTATAGGAATGCAAGAGATTTCTGTGCATTAATTTTGTATCCTGCTACTTTACCAAATTCATTGATTAGCTCTAGTAGTTTTCTGGTAGCATCTTTAGGATTCTCTATGTATAATATCATGTCATCTGCAAACAGTGACAGTTTTACTTCTTCTTTTCCGATTTGGATTCCTTTTATTTCTTTTTCTTCTCTGATTGCTGTGGCTAAAACTTCCAAATATTCCAAATGGTGAATAATAGTGGTGAGAGTGAGCAACCTTGTCTTGTTCCTGATCTTAGTGGAAATGGTTTTAGTTTTTCACCATTGAGAATGATGTTGGCTGTGGGTTTGTCATCTATGGCCTTTATTATGTTGAGGTAAGTTCCCTCTATGCCTACTTTTTGGAGGGTTTTTTATAAATGGGTGTTGAATTTTTTGGAAATATTTGTCTGCATCTATTGAGATAATCATATGGTTTTTATCCTTCAATTTGTTAATATGGTGTATCACATTGATTGATTTGCATATATTGAAGAATCCTTCCATTCCTGGGATAAACTCCACTTGATCATGGTGTATGATCTGTTTAATGTGCTGTTGGATTCTGTTTGCTAGTATTTTGTTGAGGATTTTTGAATCTGTTCATCAGTGATATTGGCCTGTAGTTTTCTTTCTTTGTGACATCTTTGTCTGGTTTTGGTATGGGGGTGATGGTGGCCTCATAGAATGAGTTTAGGAGTGTTCTTCCCTCTGCTACATTTGGAAGAGTTTGAGAAGAATAGGTGTTAGCTTTTCTCTAAATGTTTGATAGAATTCACCTCTGAAGCCATCTGGTCCTGGGCTTTTGTCTGTTGCAAGATTTTTAATCACAGTTTCAATTTCAGTGCTTGTGATTAATCTGTTTATATTTTCTATTTCTTCCTGGTTCAGTCTTGGAAGGTTGTGCTTTTCTAAGAATTTGTCCATTTCTTCCAGGTTGTCCATTTTATTGGTATATAGTTGCTTGTTGTACTCTCTCATGATCCTTTGTTTTTCTGCAGTGTTACTTCTTCTTTTTCATTTCTAATTCTCTTGATATGAGTCTTTTCCCTTTTTTTCTTGATGAGTCTGCTAATGGTTTATCAATTTCGTTTATCTTCTCAAAGTACCAGCGTTTAGTTTTATTGATCTATGCCATTGTTTCAATCATTTCTTTTTCATTTGTTTCTGATCTGATCTTTATGATTTCTATCCTTCTGCTAACTTTGGGTTTTTTTGGTTCTTCTTTCTCTAATTGCTTTAGGTGTAAGGTTAGGTTTTTTATGTGAGGTGTTTCTTGTTTCCTGAGGTAGGATTGTATTGCTATAAACTTCCCTCTTAGAACTGCTTTTGCTGCATCCCATAGGTTTTGGTTTGTCGTGTTTTCTTTATCATTTGTTTCTAGGTATTTTTTTGATTTCCTCTTTGATTTCTTCAGTGATTTCTTGGTTATTTAATAGTGTATTGTTTAGCATCCACGCATTTGTATTTTTTTACATTTTTTTCCTGCAATTTATATAGAGCCTCATAGCATTGATAGCATTGTGATCAGAAAAGATACCTGATACGATCAATTTTCTTAAATTTACCAAGGCTTGATTTGTGACCCAAGATATGATCTATCCTGGAGAAGGTTCCTTCAGTACTTGAGAAGAAAGTGTATTCTGTTGTTTTTTTTTTTTTAATGCAGTTTTAAATTTTATTATTTATTTATTTATTTATGGCTGTGTTGGGTCTTCATTTCTGTGCGAGGGCTTTCTCTAGTTGCGGCAAGCGGGGGCCACTCTTCATCGCGGTGCACGGGCCTCTCACCGTCGCAGCCTCTCCTGTTGCAGAGCACAGGCTCCAGACACACAGGCTCAGTAGTTGTGGCTCACGGGTTTAGTTGCTCCGCGGCATGTGGGATCTTCCCAGACCAGGGCTCGAACCCGTGTCCCCTGCATTGGTAGGCAGATTCTCAACCACTGCGCCACCAGGGAAGCCCTCTGTTGTTTTTGTTTGGAATGTGCTATAAATATCAATTAAGTCCCTCTTGTTTAATATGTCATTTAAAGCTTGCGTTTCCTTATTTATTTTCATTTTGGATGATCTGTCCATTGGTGAAAGTGGGGTGTTATAGTTCCCTACTATGATCGTGTTACTGTCGATTTCCCCTTTTATGGGTGTTAGTATTTGCTTTATGTATGGAGGTGCTCCTATATTGGGTGCATAAATATTTATAATTGTTATATCTTCTTCTTGGATTGATGCCTTGATCATTATGTAGTGTCCTTCTTTGTCTCTTGTAATAGTCTTTATTTTAGTCTATTTTGTCTGATATGAGAATTGCTATTCCAGCTTTCTTTTGATTTCCATTTGCATGAAATATCTTTTTCCATCCCCTCACTTTCAGCCTGTATATGTCCCTAGCTCTGAAGTGGGTCTCTTGTAGACAGCATATATACAGGTGTTGTTTTTGTATCCATTCAGCCAATCTATGTCTTTTGGTTGGAGCATTTAATCCATTTACATTTAAGATAGTTATCGATATGTATGTTCCTATTACCATTTTCTTAATTGTTTGGGGTTTGTTATTGTAGGTTTTTTCCTTCTCTTGTGCTGCTTGCCTAGAGAAATTCCTTTAGCATTTGTTGTAAAACTGGTTTGGTGGTGCTGAATTCTTTTAGCTTTTGCTTGTCTGTAAAGGTTTTAATTTCTCTGTCAAATCTGAATGAGATCCTTGCTGGGTAGAGTAATCTTGGTTGTAGGTTTTTCTCTTTCCTCACTTTAAATATGTCTTGTCACTCCCTTCTGGCTTGCCAAGTGTCTGCTGAAAGATCAGCTGTTAACCTTCTGGGGATTCCCTTGTATGTGATTTGTTGCTTTTCCCTTGCTGCTTTTAATATCTTTCTTTGTATTTAATTTTTGATAGTTTGATTAATATGTGTCTTGGCATTTTTCTCCTTGGATTTATCGTCTATGGGACTCTCTGCACTTCCTGGACTTGATTGACTATTTCCTTTCCCATATTAAGGAAGTTTTCAATTATAATCTCTTCAAATATTTTCTCTCTCCCTTTATTTTTCTCTTCTTCTTCTGGGAATCCTATAATTCGAATGTTGCTGCATTTAATGTTGTCCCTTAGGTCTCTGAGACTGTCCTCAATTCTTTTCATTCTTTTTTCTTTATTCTGCTCTGTGGTAGTTATTTCTACTATTTTATCTTGCAGGTCATTTATCCGTTTTTCTGCCTCAGTTATTCTGTTATTGATTCCTTCTAGAGAATTTTTAATTTCATTTCTTGTGTTGTTCATCATTGTTTGTTTGCTCTTTAGTTCTTCTAAGTCTTTTTAAAATATTTCTTGTATTTTCTCCATTCTATTTCCAAGGTTTTGGATCATCTTTGCTATCATTACTCTGAATTTTTTTCAGGTAGACTGCCTATTTCCTCTTCATTTGTTTGGTCTGGTGGGTTTTTACTTTGCTCCTTCATCTGCTGCATATTTCCCTGTCTTTTCATTTTGTTTAACTTACTGTGCTTGGGGTCTCCTTTTTGCAGCCTGCAGGTTCATAGTTCCTGTTGTTCTTGGTGTCTGCCCCCAGTGGGTAAGGTTGGTTTAGTGGGTTGTGTAGGCTTCCTGCTGGAGGGGGCTGGTGCCTGTGTTCTGGTGGATGAGGCTGGATCTTGTCTTTCTGGTGGGTAGGACCGTGTACGGTGGTTTTTTAATTTTGCTTTTAGGCAGCCTCTCTGCTAATGGGTGGGGTTGTTTTCCTGTCTTGCCAGTTTGGCATGGGGTGTCCAGCACTGGAGCTTGCTGTTCATTGAGTGGAGTTGGGTCTTAGCATTCAGACGGAGATCTCTGGGAGTGCTCTCACTGATTGATATTACGTGGGGCTGGGAGGTCTCTGGTGGTCCAGTGTCCTGAACTCAGCTCTCCCACCTCAGAGTCTCAGGCCTGACACCCGGCCAGAGCACTAAGACCCTGTCAGCCACATAACTTACATGTAAATAGGTTAAATTCTCCATTCCAAAGGCACAGGGTGGCCGGCCTTCTGTGCTCCGCTCGGTCCTCCAGCCAGGCATTGTCCTCTGGGCCTGGTCGATATGGAGAGCCTGCTTTGGATCCAGGTCCACCTGCATTCTCTAGCGTCTAGAAGAAGCAGCTGTGGCCCCCATCTTCCCCTATCCCCGCTGCAACTCAGGATCCTGGAGCGCCCTAGGCTCCACCCCTAATGCTGCTACATGTGCTCATTTCTATACTGAAATCTTTTTTCTGTTCACTCATTATGTTCATGTTTTTCAAGAGCTAAATAAATTTTTCTTAAAAGTCCTGATAGTATTTTAGGTTTGCAGGCCAAATAGTCTATATCATTACTACTCAATTCTGCTATTTTTTGGCAAATGCAGTACTAAACAATAAGCAAATTATTAGGTTTAACTATTTTCCAGTACAGCTTTATAAAAATAGGTGGCTAGCTTGTGGGCCATAATTTGCTGACTCCAATCTTTTAGATTACATCTTTGAGCATATTCGTCATTGGTATTTTCAAGTTTGTATCTGCGAATGCTGATGTCCATGTCATATCTGGATCTATTTCTATTGACTATTATTCTTTTTCTGCTATGGATCACATATTTGTGCTTCCTCCCCTGTCACATGTATTTTTTTTCTTTTTAAAAAAGTTGTATGTTTGTTCTTGTAGATACTATGTTACTGAAAGTTGAGATTTTCTTGTCTTTCATTAAAGAGTGTTGAATTTTGTTTTGGAAGGTGGGTAACTTGCTGGCAAACTAACTTTATCCTCTTGAGGCTTAATATTTTAGCTTTGTTAGTGAGAGTATACAGAGCCCTCACTCTAGGGCTAGGGGGCTGCTACTGCTAATGAAGTCCTTTGGGGGGACTTTAATTCACTGTCTGTCCTGTTTAGTTTGTTTTTTCCACTCTGGCTTGTGCACATCTCTCTTTCTCAGTACAGTGTTGCTTGTGGTAACTCTATGGAAGCCTAGATACCCAGGATTTGTTGTGTGCCAAGTCTTGCTGAACCCCACCTTGGGCACACACAACTGAGTATTCATCCAATAGTTTTTTTTAAGGTAACAGGTGTTTATTAAAGCTTTTTTTCACCCAGAGGCAGTTGAAACTTATACTTTAAAACTCAGCCTAGTACAAAAAGGGAGGACAGCTTAGGTAGAAACTGTGCTCCATTGACAGAAGGACTGAGACAGACAAGGTCTGGGGAGGGACCACCCCAGGGGCCCAGGATCGCTCCTTTTCTGAGGGCAGGAGCAACAGCGGGGTGGGAAGCGGGGCAGCCCCCACCCCTGGCACTGCCCAGTGTGCAGGCTTCTCCAGGTGGGACAGTGCCCTTAGGAACGGCCCTCAGTGGTGTGTGTGCATCCTGCAGCCTGGGTGCACTTCCTGCTCACTCTGTTCCCCACTCCCCCCACGAGTTGCTGAGGCTGAACCCCATGGCCATTATCTTAGCTTCGTCTATGTTCCCAACAAACTTTGCAAAAGAGGTGGCTGGCCAATGAACCATCATTTACGAACCGTTTCTCTAGAGCATAAAATGTTATGACTCAACATTTCCATCCTTCCTAAAGTGCGATCAAATCCTGGTATTACTGTATATTAAAAACATTATTTGGGGTAAGCTATTTAAGTTTTCCCATACATAAAACAGCTTATCATAGAAGAGCCTCATAAGGTTGTTGTAAGAATTAAATTAGATAATTCATGTAGTACAGTCCCTGGTAGTGACAAATAGCAAAAATAAATAATGCTAACCATTATTATTTCTCTCATTTATCGTTATGTTGTTATTTTTATTATGCTTTTACTATTATTCGTATTTTATCTCTGACATAGGAAAAATATAGTGCTATATTAACTTAGGAATGCCTCAGAACCTTTTTTGGCGTGTGGGTGGGGGTAGCGGGGGCTGGAAAAGACTTTCAGATGCTGTCTGCCCTTCAATAGCACGGTGTTTAAATTAGTATTTAAGGTGGGAAATTTCACTTAATGTCACAAAAATACCATTTTCCTTTTTCTATCTTAACTTCCTATTAGTCCACTATAAGTTTAACTTTGGAAAGTTTGATTCATTTATAAATTATAGGTTGTTAGCTTCTCCTCTTTAACTCAGAATGACTATATTAATATGATTAATATTGTAATGTTTCAGGCAAACATAATCATACTTTTTTTCCATTCACTCTAAAATTTATTGATCTACAGTGACCAAAAAGTGACTACACATTATCCTTGTCTTTGTAATATTTTCCACTAGGATGGAAACTGTATTGAGTAACCTCCTATACTTATAAGCTTTTGAAGCCCTTACCAAGTATAAATGGCTAATTAATTCCATAAAACATAACAATGTGTTTTACAACCAGAGGAACTTGCCATTACCAACTCCAACACTGAATAAAAATCATGAAGGCAATATAGAATAATTCACAAAGTCAAGAAGTACCTCAGTCAAAACACATGTAAATTAGCTTATAAATATGCTCACACAAATAAAAATTTTCTTAGTTGGACAACTTAATTTAAGACTATACCCCCGTGTCAAAATCATATTCTCTCATAAATGTGAGTTCTAAATAATCCAGTAAGCTTCTCCTGAGAGTTTTGAGATATTCTACTGTAGTCTAATTTGAATGAAAAAACTTCACTTAAAATCAAGCAGAAGCATATGATGGATTAACTGACCTTTAAACTATACATAAATATCTCTCAACCTGGAATATCAGTCTGGAGATATATGAATAATCATTCAGTTTCACAGATATTTCGGACTCAAATCTTCAATATAAATTCAGATCAGATAATTCAGCTCGGATGCATGTGAACTGAATTTATTAGACAATTCTGTTTTCATTCAGGTGTATACTTTAGTGAAAACATCTAATTATGTATTTCTACAGCATCAATATGGTTCAGTTAGTTATTTATAGAGTTTCTCTCTCTCTTAATATATATAATATGATATACATATTCACATACATATATAAATATACATATTTATATCCATATTATACATTATATTATAGTCATATAATAGATATATATCATAACTTACATATCTATATTCATTTTATACATTATATATATACATATATATATACATTATATATTATACATATCTATATTAGATGCATAAGTTAATACAGCTAATAGATATATTGATGTTTATCATATAAATATATATATACATAAATATAAATATATAGAGAGAGATAGAGAGAGAGAATTTAATAAACACTGTTCAAAGCAAAGGCAGTTCAGACAAACAATATTTCCACAGTTACAGCAGTTAGATGGTTAAAATCTAATAGAGACTTTTTCTTAATTTATGATTTTATAGATTAATAATTTAACCTAAAATACATTTCTTTGGAATAATATTAATTACTACTATTGCTTTAAGAAATAGTAGGAGAATCAATGTAAGAACTTGAAGAGGTGTCAATAATTCCTCCCAGAAAGGAACTAAATAAACCAAGTAGTTTTATGGGCAAAAAAAAATACTGCTTTCAAGGTCTAGATTATTTCCATGCTCTATAAACTCTTTCTGAACATATCATAATAGAGAGGGTTCATAAAAAGTCTTTAATTAGTCTACTTTTCATAAAACAGCATAAGCAAAATTAAACAATATACAGTAAACTCTGAATCAATATTTATAAAGTTTTGGAAAGGAGAAAGTGTTAATGTTGTTCATTTAGAAAATAGAATCATGTTAACCACCTTGAAAAGTTAAAGGATAACTATATGAGGTTTAGTATTGAATTTGGAAAAGAACGTATCCAGAGAGAAATCATATAAAAATTACAATCACAGATAAATGAGCTGAAAAAATAAAATTACAACATATCTTCTTTTGATTATCTGAACATTTAAAATTAAATATGCATAGCATACAATAGGGCGGAGAAATGCATATCCTTATGCTATCCTAGATCTAAATTGTTATATGTTTTTTTTAATGACTTGGTTTAAAAAATTAATTAATTAAATTAATTTATTTATTGGCTACATTGGGTCTTCGTTGCTGGGCATGGGCTTCTCCCTAATTGCGGCGAGCTACTCTTCATTACAGAGCACGGACTTCTCATTGCAGTGGTGTCTCTTGTTATGGAACACAGGCTCTAGGTGTACGGGCTTCAGTAGTTGTGGCACGTGGGCTCAGTAGTTGTGGCTAGCAGGCTCTAGAGCAGAGGCTCAGTAGTTGTGGCACACACGCTTAGTTGCTCTGCAGCATGTGGGATCTTCCCAGACCAGGGCTCGAACCTGGGTCCCCTGCATTGGCAGGCGGATTCTTAACCACTGCACCACCAGGGAAGCCAGAAATTGTTATATGTTTTTTTGATAACTGTCAATAGTTATCAAAATTCTGTTAACTAATCTTATAGGCATACTCTATGTTCTATTTCTTAAAATATATTTCAAAAGCGTAATTCAAGAGGAATGTCCAAACGTATATATGAGGATGATACTGCAATGATATTCATATATGTAAAAATATATAATATCTAAATATCTAATAATGATATGATGATGATCACAATGATTATAAGAGCTAATGTTTATTGTATTCTTGCTATATACTAAGCATTAAATATTATCTCATTTAAACTTTAAAACAATCCCATCTTATATAGTTATTTTTTATAAGAATCTGAGAATCAGAAAGCTAAAATAATTTGCTCTGTAATATTTAATAGAAAAGTTATGAGTATGTATATTAAAACCAAATTGATCTCATTAACCAATTGCATTGCATCACAATAAAATATTAGTTAATATAGTGATTACATATTTTCTAAAACTTGTATGTGATACCATACAGCCTTTAAAACAAAGAAGACTATATAATAATTTGGAAAAATTCTTACAGTATATTATTCGTATATTACAAACTTATAAAAACATATTAAGTTGAATATATTGCATAACTATATAATCTTATTTCTGTCTGAATTTATGGCAGCTCTGCAATGCATACGTGAGTTGTGCATACCTGAGTGTGTGTGTGTGTGTGGGGGGGTGCATGGGGGAAGGAGAGAGAGAGAGAGAGATCAGCAAAATAAAATCAGCACATCCCTGCCCTTGTGGAACTTGCATTCATGTGGGGAAAATAGACAACATTTATAGAAACTAATATATTTAGAATATTCAATTTTGCATTCATGCAAGTGACAGGCAACAGTAAAACAAGGTAAGGGAAAAAAAGTGTGACCTAAGGAGTTGGCATTTTATGTAAAATGGTCAGTAAAGACCTTTGGGATAAGAGTTTTCAGGATGATTAGGGTGGTCTGGGTGAAAATGGTGGTTGGAGAAGGTCCTTGTGATAAAGGGTCGTTTGTGACCTTGAAGAAGTGAGATAATGTCTTGAGAGTATCTAGGGAAGATCATCTCAGGAAGAAGAAATAACAAGTTCAAAGGCCCAGTGATTGAAGTCTAATTGATAGGTTCAAACACTGCCAAGAAGCTATTGTACCTGGAGGGTAAGGAATGAAAGAACAAAAAAGGAGCCCTATATGAGGTAGGTCACGAGGGCTTTGTGGACCATTTTTGTGAATGTGGAATTTACTTTGAAATAAGATGCCTTTGATGGCTGTCAAACAAAAAGTCATGTGCTGACATATATATAAAGTCTTAGTTCTCTCTCTCTCTCTTTTTTTTAATGGCTGTGCCATAGGGCTTGCGGGATCTTAGTTCCCTAACCAGGGATTGAACCTGGGCCATGGCAGTAACAGTGCCGAATCCTAACCACTGGACCGCCAGGTAACTCCCATAAAGTCTTAGTTCTTAACAGTTAAATCAATTATGATATTAATAATTTATACCAAAAAACTCTGATCATATTCATGCCAAAGTATTTTATAAAATAAAATTACACACACTTTGAAAGGAAAATTAATTTTATTAATTTTACAGATGAGCTCTGATTTGTGAGCAAACAGAATAAATTTTACATCTTTGATTAATTTTTTCCCACTTTTCAAGTTATATGTATTAGGTTGGAAATTCCACTTAACGTTATAACTATACTACTAATACTTTTGGATGCAGCTTCAGATTACAAATATGAAATGCCTTTTATCTAGAATAATTATGATTCAAATATTAAGAAACATGGATGTGTGACATTATGAGAAACAAAACAATTTTAGTAAAGTCACTTTTTTCTTTTTTTCTTACCATTTTTACTTTTTTACCTTTTTATCTTAAATAATGAGCTACTCAGTACTCTCTTTTCCACTGTGTAGAATTTTTTCATTGTTGTGAGGGCATTAATTCAGATATTCATTATGTTTTTTAATCTTTTCTTAAAGGCTTAAGTTTTTAAATTAAGACTTTCTTTCTTAGAGAAGTTTTAGTTTTAGAGAAAAATTGAACAGAAAGTACAGAGTTCTCATTTACCCCATCCCACTACAGACAGTTTCCCCTATTAATGGCCTCTTGAATTTGTGTGGTATATTTGTTACAACTGATAAGCCAATACTGACACAATGTCATTAGCCAAAGTCTATAGTTTATAGTAGGGTCACTCTTTTTGTTGTATATTTCATGGGTTTTGACAAATACATAATGGCATATATTGATATTACAATAACATACAGAATAGTTTCACTGTCCTAAAAATCCCTTTTGCTCCACTTATTCATCCCTTTCTTCCTTCTATCCATCACCCCCATGACTACTGATCTTTCTACTGTCTCCATAATTTTACCTATTTCAGAATATAATATAGTTGGAATCCTTTGGTACATAGCCTTCTCTGATTGGCTTCTTTCACTTAGCCATATGCATTTAAGTTTCCTCCATTTCTTTTCATGGCTTGGGAGGCTCATTGTTTCATATCACTGAATAATACTCCATTGCATGGATGTACCACAGTTTGTTTATCCATTCACCTACTAAAGGGCATCCTGGTTGCTTGCAAGTTTGGCAGCTATGAATAAAGCTTTTGTAAACATCTATGTGCAGAATTTTGTGTGGACATAAGTTTTAAACTCCTTTGAGTAAATACCAAGGAGTGTAATTGCTGGATCATATGGTAAGAATATATTTAGTTATATAAGAAATGACCAAACCGTCTTCCACAGTGTCTATACCACTTTGTGCTCCTGCCGGCAGTCAATCAGAGTTCCTGTTGCTCCACATCCCCACCAAAGTTTGTCGTTGTCAGTGTTTTAGATTAGCCATTCTAATAGGTGTGTAGTGGTTTTTCATTGTTGTTTTAATATACAATTAACAATATAATATTCATTATATTTTTAAACATCTGCTTTGGTGTCACCATTATTCTGGAATTTAATGATACAGAACTCCATGGAATGCCCTTCCTCATTTTGGTGGGAAGAGAGAGATCAAGAAACAAGAAAATAATTAATATAACGTGATGCTATATATTCTAATATAGTGAAATATCTAAGACTTCATAACATATGATATAATCTAAACAATGACAAGTACAATAAAGAAATTAAGTCTGGGACAAGGAAAACAAGTGAATAGATCTGTGGGGGATTCTCTATAGTTCAAAAGAAAGGGAATGTGATAGTGGTGCGGGCTATAGGGCGTCAGCTGCAGAGTTGATAAATGTTTATAATTTCAAAGATTGGCTTAGATATGTGGTATGAGAAAGAGATAAATCAAGAGCCAATCCTAGATTTTTGGACGTGTGGTGCTGCTATTTACTGACATGGGAAAGACTAGATAAACGGGATGAGGAAAAGCTGAAAGCAAGTTTCTTTTGCAATATGTTAAGGTTCTGTAAAGATTAAAAATTCAGCAAAAAGTCACAAAAACTGCTCATAAATTTAATCATTACTCATACAGTCTACCACTGTTACTGAAGTAACAAGACTAGAACACAGTTTTACTATAGAAATTCAAATTATTTCACTGCTTGGGAAGAACAGAGGGATAAAGGAATTTAAAACTGTCTCCTCATCTACTTATTCATATCCCTTGGCAAGAGTGGTTTAGTATCCAGATGCTTGAGAAGAAAAGAGAAAAGAAGGAAAATAAAAAGAAAAATCCTCCAGCATATTTGAGACCTGAAGATGCAATAACACATTTTCATCTTTGCATTCCAAACTATTTCTCTTATAACGGCTCATTCACACTGTTTAAACACAGATGTCTCTTCAGTGAAAACTCTCCCTCTACTGTGTTTAGCATAGTTATATATTTTCTGCCCCAATTTAATTCCTCTCTACCTCTGATTTACATTTTAACAAGCTCATTCTGGCAGTTGCTGCTGGAGAATAGATTGGAGTTCCAGGAGTGAATGCATCGACTCACCCTGGAGGCTGCTGCAGTGGCTGTGAGGTAAATACCAGAAAATGGTTCAATTTAATGATGACACTGCAAAAGTGGAGAGATTCAGTACCGTTGGTGATCATTTGGGCGCAGGTGGTAAAGACAGGAAGGAATAAAAGACTCCCAGAGTTTTGACTTTGAGAAACTGGATAGATGGGAGAAACCTTTATAGACACATTAAATTTAAAGAATCTCTACAAGATGGAAATTGTCATTCCTTTAATTGGCATTTGACATTTCAGAGAACACACTGAAAGCCCTTTTGAAAAAAACCAACCAGTATCTTGAAATGCGATTGGTATTTTAAAAATAGTTTTCATGGGTTATTTCTTTTTCTTTTTCTTTATCTCTATAAACATCTTTTTGCAAAGAGAAATTAACATATTTCATAGGTGTCTATATTATTTGTTCATAGCTTTTGGGTTTCTTTTCTTAAAAATTTATCTGTGGAGAGATTATAAAAATATTATGTATGTTCTCTTTTGCCATTTTAATAGTTTTTATTTCTTATTTTGACTTTTAATTCAGCTTACATTAATTTTATATAGTGTGTGAAAGGATACTGATCAATTTTGTCTTCAGAATGGTTGTCACTTATGTGAGAACTATCTATTAACTAATGATATAGATTTTAATGGGTCAATGCCTTATACGTACTGGGACATCTACAAGTTATATCAGATAACATCCAGCTGGTTTTCTGGAGATGAGACCTTATGGGTCTTACAAATAGTTGAAGTGGTCACATGTTTATTTTAGGGACAGGCATTTCTGATACATGTGTTCATACACTATTACAGATTAGTGATGTTTTTAAGAAATTTAATGTTGAAACATATACTGAGACATATACAGCATAAATATGTTAGAAAAAGGTATAAGAATAAATTAGTGGTACATATCTTATTTTTTTTATTATTTGATTAATAGAAAAAGTTTGTACCTTCAATTTTGTTTATCATCCTGCTATATTATTAATAATAATATCACTCTTTTCAAATGTATTGTCTCTGTGGGGCAATTTCAAATGACCTTTATTCTTTTCTCCTCCCGGAAAGAAGCAAGCAGGGAAGGGGCTAAGCATGACTCCCACTTTATTTGGACTCTGAGTGTCCCCACTAGGCTTCACACAGCAAACAGGCCTACATTCTCCTTCTAAGATCTGGCCCTGCCTACGGATCTAGTCAGCACTGGATCCCTGTGTTTACTTTATTGATTTATGTATACATGTACTCACAAGTCCAACTTGGTATCCTTGAAGTCATTTCACTTAAGTGGTTGTCCATTCTGACCATAAAAGTGGTGATCTTCATTTCCTTGTTCAGAGAATATTGGTGGAATAGTTTTGCTGTCTGTGGACAAAGCTCATCCCCAGAGGTATAACTATGAAAAGTCTATAAGCTACTGTTAAAAACTACTCAATGCCTTTTTATAGTCTATGCAGAAAATACACAAACTTTATAGATAAAACTTTTTATAGCAGCAACATTTACAGTGGTGAAAAATTGGAAACAACTTCCTTGGAAACTTGTGACTTAATTTTCACATATCTGTGACTTTATTGTTACCATGTAAATTACAAAAGTATAATGTGTAGTCCAACACATTTCAATTTTGGTTTTTTTTGTCCCATAAGAAATAAACTCAGTAGCTTTATTTTCCATCAATTGCAATAAATATAATTAGTCTTAAATAATATAATTACGAAGCTTACTTTTCAATCAGGCCTTTATCAACTTGTACCAAAAAGTGCTTGTGTTCTGTGTACAATATCTAAACAAGTGTCATTATGACCTAAAAGCTTTGTGCCTTTTATGTACTTTAGTCTGAAACGTTTACTGCTACTGTTACATTTTGCAATTACAGTGAAGTGAGGCAGAAAATAGCAGTTCAAAAAATGTATTCAAGTAATGAAGTTTGAACCATTAGTTTCAAGGCTGTTGTTATTTTAGTAAATATTTAATCTTCCTAGCAGCATGGGTTCCTAATTGATCTTTAAGTATTATTGTTCCTGGACATTTCTAATCGACTCCTAATTGCTACATTAAGGCAGTTAGGGAATAAAGTGTAACGGATGGTGGAGACTTTTACAGTACACTAACTCAACAGAATATAGTAAAATTTACAATTCATTTTTGTCATTGAAATTTGAAACAGAATATACTAATGCCCACATATATGCTCATCTCCCTTATTTTGAAGAGTTCTACCAATCTAAAGAAAAATATAGGTAATATATTCCATTTATGTAAAATAAGATTTCACATGTCCAATAAATTTTAAGGTGATTTAAAATCTCTTTTAGGAATAGTTATTTTTGGTAGTATACAGGGTTCTATGTATTCCATCTTAAGTTTTATTTGGATCATTTAAAATATCTATATCTATTTGATAGCAGGTGAACTGCTTTCATTAATTTATGAGGAGTTTATTGAACATCTACATAATATGCAAGATACTGTAAACTAGATAAATATAACAGAAAGTCTTTCACATATTGCTAATAACAGTTACATAGACATGGGGAGACACCTCTTAGATCTCACATAAGATCCATTTCTAACTTTCCTTATATGCTTTAATGTTACCAGTTATCTTTCCATCTGTTACCCTCCACTGTATGCAGTTGTTATAGTTACTAACATTCTTAAAATGTAATGCTGTGAGTGTATCACTGTTTTCCAGAGAGTTTCTAACTATTGCTATATTATAGCATACTTTATTTGGTTTATCCTGGATACAATACTTCAAGCAATATAATCTTTTTAAATAGTTACCTTTTCTTTTGTGAAAGCAAAACATTTCTATGGAGAAACACTGTTCCCCTACTCAGCCAGGAGGGGCTCACCTCATGGGCATGGGGATTTTTTTTCAGAGACAAACACGTTGTGGACTTAACGCCAGTTACAGCCATGCCTCTGCCTTTTTATGCAGCTATCAGAAGGATGTTTTGTTTCATTTTTCCTAGGGTTACAGTTTATAAGACTGGAACCTATTTTGCCCCCACATATAAAAAATGTACCTGAAAACAAACATAACACAAAAGGAAAGAGACCAGAGGACACAACTATAGAGACCGGGTCCTACTGATTCTGTTTGAGCTCCTGTATTCAGCTCTGCTTGAAGATTATGAAGCACTCGACTTCCCAGTTCCATGAGTGAATCCATGAGTTCACTTTTTTAAGGCATTTTTTTTACTTAGATTTTTGTCACATAAAAAAGAAAGATTATTTAATAAAAATAAATAAATTAGTAATGGGTGTATAGGCTGTTGGCAGTGATCAAGGTAATTTTCTAAAGTACCTTGTGTTAGGGATAGGAGGGTAGAAAGTCAGAAATCCTAATCAAGCAATAACAAAATGTCTGACTAATGCAAACTTTGTTGTTTCTTGTTGCTTAGATCATAAACTTATTGATGCTAAAGGCTTTTTGATGATATCAGAGTAAATATCAAAATGTCACGGGGGGTTCAGTAAGAACCTATAAAAAGGAGACAAACAGTTGTACCTGGCACATCTGAATTGAGAGATAGATTCTGCCCTCATAAAGAAGACATTATGCCTGAAGTTAGTGACCCAGATGTTTGCAAGAGATGGTCACACACCTTGTAGGGATTGAAAAGTGAAATTCCCTTTCTAAAACTCAAGTTGGTGTAAGAAAAGTCAGGGAAGCTGGAAACAGTAGGAAATATGACTGAGACCCATTTCAGCTGTGTTTCCTCAGCCAATGTGAAACTACACTGTGAAGAGTAAACCACCAATCTCTGTGTCTATGAGTTGTTTTTTTTTTTTTTAAATTCCACATTGAGGTGAGATCATACAGTATAGTCGACCCTCCATATTCACGGGTTATACATTCGCAGATTCAACCAACCACAGATCAAAAATATTTGAAAAAAAATTCCAGAAAGTTCCAAAAAGCAAAACATAAATTTGCCATGCACAGGCAACTACTTACAAAGCATATACGTTGTATTAGATATTATAAGTAATCTAGAGATGATTTAAAGTATATGGGAGGATGCTCATAGCTTATATGCAAATACTACACCATTTTACAAAAGGAACTTGAGTGTCTGCAGATCTTGGTATCCACGGGGGTCCTGGAACCAATCCCATGTGGATACTGAGGGATGTCTGTGTTTGTCTTTCTCTGATGAAGTAGTGGTAAAAAGGTACAAACTTCCAGGTAAAAGTAAGTTTGGGGGATGTAATGTACTGCACATTGACCACAGTTAATATTGTATTGTATATTTGAAAGGTGCTACAAGAGTAGATATTTAAAGTACTCTTCACAAGAAAAAAATTATAACTATGTGTGGTGATGCATGTTAACTCAAATTACTGTGGTAATCATTTCATGTTATATACATATATCAAATCATTATGGTGTACACCTAAAACTAATACTATATGTTAATTATATCTCATTAAAACTGAAAAAAAAAAGAGTAAGCCATCAGGATGCAGCAAAGGGAAGGAGAAAAACTATTTCTATTCTTTTAATGAAATGGCCAAAATGATAGTGGCCAAGGTACCAGTCACTTGGCCTCAGGAAGAAAAGTGAGTGACATACTAATACCTATTATTTAAGGACAAAAATATTAAAGACAGACCTTACTTAAGGCTGACAAGACTGAAGCTTTGTGTACTATAAACGCATGGATTGGAAAAAAATGAAAATTGACCAAAGGACTACTGAAGTATTTTAGGGAGTCACCATCTGTCAAATCTGCCTTATTTTCTGTGTTTGAAAGTAAGGCAACACAGAGGGAAGAAGAGGAGAGATAGAGTGAAAGAAGAAGAGTGTGATGTCATCCTCAGAGACTGGGTAGCCAGCTCTGCAGCTAGAGTCCTAATTACAGAAACATTAATGCAGCCCCGGCCTTCCCCTTCCACACCATGCTCAGTTCAGTTTATAACCCTTGAAACAAAACAATTTCATAAATGCTTTTTCTATCAACTACCTAAATATATTTCTTCTCTTCTCTCCTTTCTTTCTTTCTCTCTCTCGTTCTCTCTTCCTTCCTTCCCTCCGTCCCTGACCTACCTCCTGTCTTTCTTTTCTCTCCCTTCTTTCCTTCTTTCTTTCCTTCCTTCCTTAATTCTTCCCTCCTTCTCTCCCTCCCTCCCCTGCTTCCTATTGCTTCTTAAAGTAAAAGAGGCTGAAGTGCAGATACATATCTCTGATTCTAACAGTACCTCTGCTTAAATTAAGATAAAATGTTTGTAGATGAATTCCATTTCCCCAAGATTTAGAAGATAATTTAGGTATGTTCAAGTGTATAAGATCACTCCCTCCCCTATGACTTTATTTGACTATTACTATATTTCATAAATTCTAAATGTGTTAGTGTTACCGGAAGTGGGGGTCCGGCTGCTTGCCATTCAAAAGCCAATAAAGAGGCAAGTTGGTGCACAGGAAAGTTTTCTTTATTTCGGATACCGGCAACCAAGGGGGAGGGTGGACTCCTGTCCAAAGGCCTACTCCCCTCCCCCCCTGCCCCCTCCCCCCGGCAATCAGTGGGCAAGACCTTTTATAGACAGAGGGAGGGGGCTACATGTAGAAACAGCACAGTCAGCTCTGACAGTCATCTTGAAATTGTTCATGCAGTGGTCTGACAGCATCATCTTGATTGTTTTAAGTACAGTCAACCTTCAGTTCCAGGGTCGGTTTGTTCCCATTTCCTTTAGGCCAGTTCTCAGAATTATGGCAGCTTATGTCATGGCTACAGTCTGGTCATCATGTAGTTAACTTCTTCCACGTGGTGTGGGTTTCAGAATCTACAAGTCAGCTCACAGGATATGGCTCAGAATATTATCCATAGACCCCGAGAAGGAGCTAAAGGTCCTTGACTTTGCTTACTGACTAAACTATTACTGTTTTGTCCTGTTTGACTACTTTTCTTTGCTTCTGCATTTTCTCACTTCTCTGATTAAACTTATTCTTTGGCTAAAGTTTTTCCACAGACAAAAGGCAGGCAGAGGACATGGCAGGGGGAATTACCACAGGGTCCTGCTCCGTTTCATTATTATATTATTGTATTACATTACTGTTATATTATTATCACTTAATGAAGAATCCTTTTTTCTGACATAACTCACAATACTAATAATACTTACAATACATATGACTCATCATACTTTTAAAGAAAAATATTTTAGTGTTTGATTTTCTTTGTAATTAACCTTCACAACTTTAATATGGATATATAAAGGCCCTTATAAAAGTATTGAATTATTCTGTTTATTAAATTAAGCATCAATTTTGTTTTACCCTTGAATATTTTTTATTAATTTTACTTGCATTAATAATTGTGAGTAAATCATGTGATTAAAGCTGTGAATATTCATTTTAAAAGTATAGAGAGAAATTAGTTAATAGTTTTTTTCTCACTTTATTTGGGGTCACTGAATCTCTGATTTTGATTATATCCCACTACCTTCTTCTCTGAAATTGTGAATAGTTGCTAATCACTAATGTCCTCTTCATTTTAGGTTTATATTTTGTCATAAAATATGTATAATAAAAAGTTTCTGTAAACATGACAGTATAATATTGGAATAAAAATTCTTCTTTGTGAGATATATATATATATATATATATATATATATATATATATATAGTAAAATATATAATTCAATATATTGTACTAAACTTCAATTCAGACTCATGTTACCAGGTTAGAAATTCATTATAATATTATGGCTAAAGTAGTTTATGTTCAATTTAGGGATGCTCTGAATACCATAAATCTGAAATGATAAACTGGTCATACACATTGACTATTGGAGTCAAGATAAATCTAGTTTTCATTGAAGTTGCTTATTAAATCTGGTCAATTTCTAAAAGGTAATTTATTTCCTAATTATAGCTGTGATGAGAGTAGTAGCTACAGAACTGTTTAATTATGAAAAAAATATATGCTGAATAACTAGATAATTAAAGTCACTAAACTTCTTGATGTTTTTCCTAAATTAAGCCTGTGGGAAATGGAGGGGGTATTTCCAATTACCATAAACCATGTAAATACACTGATTGCTGCAATTTGAAGTTTGTCTTTACATTTAAAGACTTGGAAGTCATAGTGCACCAGAGAGAAATAACACAATTTGATCATTTATTTTTATGAAAAAGTAAGCTAATAAATTGCTTCCAAAATATGTAATTTTGAAAGAACAAAAAGTTAAAGGAAGAAGGTAAAGGTGGTTTCAGATCGTAAGATCCTTGACATCAGAGATAATATATTATGACTCTTTAAATTGGCAATAACTAAGATAGGTACGGTAAGCATTTTTTTTCACTATTTCATAGAGGAAGAAACCTAGATTTGATTCCTTAAAATAATCAAAATTGGCAAAATTTTCCTTCTAACAGTTTTCATAAGTTACTAAAACTATGAACGTTTTCTTCAGTGAAAACTTTCTCAGTGGAAATAGGTGAGATGAAATTTTAAATATTTTAATCGATTGATTGACTAATTAGTAAATACTTATATAATACTCTTTATCTCCCCCAAATAATACCAGAGAAGCTGATAATAGAACAAAATTAAATTTACTGCAGTAAATGAGAAAACTATCCTGTTGCATTCTCAGAATTCTCTTAGAAGGGAAAGTCAAAAGTGGGATATGCATAGGACTTTGTGGTCTGGGTTCAAGTAGTTTAAGACAGGCTTTTCAAGGTGGAGAATTGTTTGGCATTTGGTAAAATTAGTGATACTATTTGTGTTATTATTAGGATTGGCAGAGTGAGGAAAGGGTCTTGAAATGAATGCTGATGAACAAACAGAAGGTGTTTAATAAGTGAGCTGTTTGCTATTGTCTTTGAAATTTATTAGTGAGAATTTCTTCAAGTAAATAGTCAAGTTATTTATTAGTTGATGGTTTAATCTTTCTTGGGCATAGGTTTTTTGAAAGAAACAACTAAGTCATGTTGATATGGGTGATGTACAGTCCTAACACAGTCATGTTGACAAGGAACCTCTTGATTATTGATACTTACTATATACCCAGTCTTGTTCTAAGTGCTTTTTAATTAACTAATTTAATTCTCATTACAAATTTATAGATTATGTTCTGTTCTTATCCTCACTTTACAGATGAGTAAACTGAGGATCAGAAAGGTTAAATAACTTGCCCAAGCTCAAACCACTACATTAACATTTATACATTTATCTGTTAGTAGTGTTTATCTTCGAAGTGGAGGAAGTAGAGAGAAATGGGGAGGTGGAAGGAAGGTGTGGATAAAGAGCTATTACATTTGTTTTTTGTTATCATTAGTATTAAATAAAGTGTATAAAACATTAAAATTAAAGAAGTGAGACATGGCATTGAGATATTCTTTTTAAATTTTTACCTCAGATATTTGCAAATATTATAATGATCAAAATTGTTTCTTTTTATTTCAAATACCAATATTTCCAGGATCAACTGAAAATATGGCTTAAAAGAGGATTCTGCTAATATAGTAGCCTGTACCATTTCTGTATATTTTATTTGGAAAGTAACTGGAAAATATATATGTAACTGATTTTTTTGTTTGTTGAGTAGTAAAAGGGATTAATTTCTACATGTTGTTATATATGATATGTGTTTGACAGGACTGCGTTTAAGAGCTGATTTTTGCAAATGTCATTGCAAATGCATGGATTACTAGAACTAAGAAGTAAACCTTATATTCCAAGAATTTTAAAATGGAATAAACAGTAGAATGAATATATCTACATATTGTGGCAAAAGAATAATAGGATATATAATGCCATAATGTTGAAAAAGTGCTTAATTACATATAAATAATAAAATAAGGAAAATATAATATAATTTTATTTTCTAATTACAATGGATATATTCTTAGAAAAGTCTCTTATGCATTAATTTCTCTAATGTGTCTAAATAAAATTTATGATAGACATAACTTAGAGCTATACCCTTTGGTACAATTAGATTGAAATGGAATTTTCTGACAAAATTAACAGGAAGGGAGTTTAATCTATGCAGTGGAGTAAGGCAATTTCAGGAAAAGCAAAGAGATTGATCAGAAGCAATTAAAAATATCCTAGGGGTTTCTGAGGAATTACAAGAAGTCTAGGGTGTCTGAAGTATAGTGTTTGAGCATGAGAAGTATGGAGTTTAGACTTAACCTGCTTACAAAGAGCTATGAATATATTTGAGCAAGGAGGTAAAATTATATTTGCCTTTTAAAAAGATTTAAATATTAGCAAAATCTGATACTGTGGAGAATTGATTGTAGCATGGGAAGTTTCATGGAGATCAATTAGAGGACAATTGAATCATTCTCATCAAGGGAAGTTAGTACTGAACAAGATTTGAAATCAAACTGAACAGAATTCCAATTATACCTTTGCCATCTTGTAGCTATAAAGGACTTAAATACACCAACAACATGACTGATATAGGATTACATGAAACAAATCACCTATGCTCGAAGATGAGCATGCATGCACACACACACGTTACAGTTATCAGTAATGGTTATGAGGAATAAAGGACAGGTGGTTTTTTAATATTATGATGAGAGTTTCAGTTGGGTTAGTAGATGGGATACTGCTATTTCTTTAAGTCAAATAAGACATAAAAAGGCATAGGTTTGAGAAAAAAGACAGAGTTTAGTTTTCAATATGTTGAATTAGACGTGACATCTGGAAAGACCTACAGAAGGATCTCACGAGGGGTCAAGAAACCTATGATGGAACAGCAGTGAGGAATGGGAAGATGAAACAGCCCCTGGAAACGGGGTAGATACGGAATGAGTATGTTGATTATATGAATATGATGTTCCAAGTTCTAGAAGAGAGAAAGGAATTACTCAAACAGCTCAAGCTAGTAGTTGCTTTTGAAAATGCTTGTAATAACATTGGATTAAAGTGGGTAAATGTATCTAACAGAAAATTTGCCACTCATCAATTTGATACACCTAAATAGAAAAATACAAGATTATGTTCTAACATATTATTTCCACTAATGGAAAGGCAACAATTGATAAAATATAAAGAAGTTTGATATCCTAATATGTGGCTCATTTTATCATATACTTGATAATGTAATGTTTTTCTCGTAGGCAATACTATAAATCTAATACAATTTAGAATGCATTCATCCTTGAAAGTTGTGAGGTTTTTGCTCTCCCACATCTGTATAGGAGAATAAATATTTCCACTACTAAATTTTATTCTATTTGTTGTGTTCTTATTACTCATTTATTGTAAAATGTTTCTTGGTAGGTAAATTAATAAATAATGAAAATAAATCATGGGGTAAGCAACCTGAAATTAAAATAATTTTATTGATGTGATATTTAGTCCAATCAATCAATTTTGAAAAATTTTTATCATTTTCATCCATTAAAAAATATCTATTGAGTTTTCCTGTCAATAGGTATTGTAATAGGACCTGAATTATGATTAAAAATAATCAAAGAAACAGACAAGAAAAAAACATTGCTCTGTTGACAGAGTACACCAATAAGACAAAGGAAGTAAACTAACTCTGTTGAAACAGAGACACTCATTGATTACTCAGGTCTAATCATAAACATAGATATTGTCTCAGATATAAGGGATTTGTTCTTTACTTCAACATTTTCAAGACTGAAGCAAATTGGATTAAGGGGTATGTCACTGGCATTCATGATTTTTTTGCTTCCAAAATGCTTAAAAAGGAAGAGACCTTGGTAAATTCTACCTCACTGAAATACTAGGGATTTGCAAAATATTTCCATAAACACTGTTTAACAAACAATCCACAGACTACTGATGCAGTCTTGTAGTATAAAATGTATCTCTAAGGCAATTTGTAATGTCCAGAGTAAGAAAGAAAATTGGAACTTAAACACTGTTTCACATCTAACAAGTCTAAAATATATGAATAGCCAATATTTCTACCCATTAAATTTCATTTATAGAAATCACTAGCATTCTAGAGACTGTATATGTGCTACAAGGAATGTGTTCACCATTTTGTTCAGTATATGTCAACACAATGCGTTCCATCTCAGCTTATCATTTTATCACATTATTAACATGCTGTTACTACCATTTGTTAAACTTTTGCTATATTAATATTACACTGCATCAGAGCTTCAACTCATAAAAATAAATCAATGGGTCAAAAATGGTTTATTAAGTTATCATAGCAGTGATGAAAATAAAAGCATAACTAGTGTAATAATAGAATTCAACTGTAAATGTAAACAGTGAAGAGAACTTAAGGGTAAACTTAGTTACCCTTATATTTGCCTTCTGAAAGCCTTGAGAGGTCATCTGGGTTTTCTTTCCCCTCTTACAGGAGTCCAAGCTCTTGATAATCCCTATAATCAGAAAATGTTCATTCACATTCCTGACTCTTTTAGGGCTATGGAAAGTAGAGATATATGGCATATTTGGGAAACAGGGTCCTTAAAAGCAGATGTAGATCCTACTATGACTTCCCTATGCTGTGCAAAAGCTTTTAAGTTTCATTAGGTCCCATTTGTTTATTTTTGTTTTTATTTCCGTTTCTCTAGGAGGTGGGTCAAAAAGGATCTTGCTGTGATGCATGTCATAGAGTGTTCTGCCTATGTTCTCCTCTAAGAGTTTTATAGTGTCTGGCCTTACATTTAGGTCTTTAATCCATTTTGAGTTTATTTTTGTGTATGGTGTTAGGGAGTGTTCTAATTTCATTATTTTACATGTGGCTGTCCAGTTTTCCCAGCACCACTTATTGAAGAGGCTGTCTTTTCTCCATTGTATGTTCTTGCCTCTTTTATCAAAGATAAGGTGACCATATGTGCATGGGTTTATCTCTGGGCTTTCTATCCTGTTCCATTGATCTATATTTCTGTTTTTGTGCCAGTACCATACTGTCTTGATTACTGTAGCTTTGTAGTATAGTTTACCTAGTGGGAAGCAGCTGCATCGCATGGGGAGATCAACTCAGTGCTTTATGACCACCTAGAGGGGTGGGATAGGGAGGGTGGGAGGGAGACGCAAGAGGGAGGGGATATGGGGATATACGTATACATATAACAGATACACTTTGTTACACAGCAGAAACTAACACAACATTGTAAAGCAATTATACTCCAATAAAGATGTTAAAAAAAAAAACAAAGCAGATGTAGATCCTACTATGACTTCCCTAAACTACCAAGTACCCTTTAAAACTTGAGCAATAATAATAACTATTATTAAATATTATTATATTTGATATGTATTATGTATTTAACTATATTTATAACTAAATAATATTAAATATTATTATTATTTAATAGTGATTATTATTATTACTATTAATCTATTTTTCAAGACCTCCTTGACAAGGGGCTTCTTATTTCCACCTCTAGTGTCTGCAGCACACATGTTTTACCAAGAGGCAGGGGGAACTAATAGAAGGTGTTACCAATTGACCCAAGATTTGCAAGCTGTAAATAAAATCGTTAAACCCAGGTTCATTTGTGTCCCAAACCCAAATACTATTCTAACTTCCATACCCTGAAGTGCCACTCTTTTTGCCATTGTTGACTTATACTCTGATTTCTTCAGCACACCACTTCACCCTAACTCCCGATACCTATTCTCCTTTACATGGAAAAATCATGAACATACTGTGATAGTCATGCCCCAAGGGTTTACAGGAAGACCCAGTTTATTTTGCGGGGACATTATATGCATATTTAAGGGATTTGGTATTGCCTTGCAATTCAACACTCAAACAATATGTAGATGGCTTCATTCTTTGTTTTTATTTGACCATGTCTGTGATATAGTTTTCTTTCTTTTTTTTTTTTTTATAAATTTATTTATTTATTTATTTATTTATGGCTGTGTTGGGTCTTCGTTTTCTGTGCGAGGGCTTTCTCCAGCTGTGGCGAGCGGGGGCCACTCTTCATCGCGGTGCGCGGGCCTCTCACTGTCGCTGCCTCTCCCGTTGCGGAGCACAGGCTCCAGACGCGCAGGCTCAGTAGTTGTGGCTCACGGGCTTAGTTGCTCTGCGGCATGTGGGATCTTCCCAGACCAGGGCTCGAACCCGTGTCCCCTGCATTGGCAGGCAGATTCTTAACCACTGCGCCACCAGGGAAGCCCTGTGATATAGTTTTATAATAATTTACTGACAAGTTTTGTTGCCTGAGTTCCAGCAGTTCCTGTTTCTCCAGAGAATGAATATTTGTACAAATGCTCTGGGAATCTTTGGAAAAATGATTTCTGACCTCAAGGATGGTACTGCCCCCAGGCAGAGTACCTTTCTCTCTCCCAGGATCATAGCCCAGCTGTCACTGCTGCTACTTTTGCTGCTGTTGGCCTCATCATCATCAAAAATCTCGGGCCATGTCCTGCTTAGAGCAGCCCCTCTGAGCCCCATGGCTCCAACTGCCCAGGCAAGCACGTGTGTGCTGGGCAGCCAT
The DNA here is from genome assembly GCF_028564815.1 of Eubalaena glacialis. Taxonomy (NCBI): domain Eukaryota; kingdom Metazoa; phylum Chordata; class Mammalia; order Artiodactyla; family Balaenidae; genus Eubalaena; species Eubalaena glacialis. The sequence continues at coordinate 13,376,878 of NC_083718.1, read as the reverse complement.
GTGTGCTCAGGGCACACACTGCCCATCCTTCTCCTCAGTGCCCTTTACTCCCCTCCCTCCATCTAGCACACCCATGGCCTGGGTCTGCATGTGCTTCTGCCACCTAGGAAATGTCCTGTGCTCACATGTTCCATTGTGCAATTAAACTTCACACTTCTGTATTTAAAATGGATAACCAACAAGGACCTGCTGTATAGCACAGGGAACTCTGCTCAATATTATGTAACAACCTAATTGGGAGAAGAATTTGAAAAAAAAATAGGTACATGTATATGTATAACTGAATCACTTTGTTGTACACCTGAAACTAACACAACATTGTTAATCAACTATACTCCAATATAAAATAAAAAGTTAAAAAAATCAATTGGCCGTTAACAAAACTCACAGAACTAAAGTTCAAAGATAAAATTATTAAGAATTTTCAAGGATGACAGAAAAACATTTAATCAAGGTTGGGGACCTTCCTGAAAGTAGGGTTCTGTGTGACACTTGCTTCACACTCATGAAGCCAGTTCTTCCAGGGGAGCTTCCAAAGGATTGGAATCAGGGCCTCAACAAGGCAGAGTCCACCTCAGTATAGGAGCCCACCCCAATCTCAGCCCAGTGAGATTTAACAAAAACTACTGACAAGTGGCTGCTGTGACTATTTTTTTCCTCTTTATTTTAGGGATGTTTATTTTAGCTATTCCATCTCTATTTAGTTATTTAATATGAGGTGGCAAAAGATATCTTTTAAATTAGAAGTTGTCTGAATCAAGAAATATCACATCTGGGCTTTGACTATGAGGCTGTTACTAGATGGGATTTTTGAGTTTTGTCTCTTGAGAAAGATGATAGTTATATTTTGTGTGCAGAAAGAAGTATTCAGTAGTATTTCCCCGCCCCTTATCCACAAGCGATACGTTCCAAGAACCCCATTATATATATATAATTTTTTTTCCTATACATACATGCTTAGGATGACATTTAATTTATAAATTAGACACAGTAAGAGATTAACAACAGTAACTAATAATAAAATATAACAATTATAACAATATATTGTAATGATAGTTATATGAATGTGGTCTCTCTCAAAATATCTTACTGCATTGTACTCACCCTTCTTATGATGATGATGTAAGATGATAAGTGCCTCCATGATGAGATGAAGCGAGCTGAATGATTAGGCACTGTGATGTAGCATTAGACTACTATTGACCTTCTGACAATACATCAGTAGAAGCATCATCTGCTTCTGCTGATCCTGGGTCACGGAGTCATGGTGATGTCCGTGGGTGAATGTCAGGAACAGATGATGTTAATGGTTGGAGATCCCAGTCAGGATGGAGCAGAAAGGCTTGCAATTTAAAATTTATGAATTGCTTATTTATGGGATTTTCTATTTACTATTTTCAGAGCACAGTTGACTGAGGGCCACTGAAACTGCTGATAAGAAAGGACTACTGTAATTTTAATATGAATTTTTTTGGCCTTAAGTGTGATCACTATTAAGGCTATTCACAAGTGCCCTATTCTCTCCTACTGGAGACAATCTGAGATCACTTTTGTTGTCCACTGAAACTCAGGCATTGCTTTGAAGAAGTTATATGTGAAGTATTCGGGAAGAAGCTTTCAAAACCAGTCACCCTATTCTCTTTTTGTCTGCCTCTGATATCATGAAAACATGTGTCCCATTGGAGCCTCTGTTAGTCAAGGTTTCTGGGAGACTATGATGATCAAGTCCCCACGCCAACCCATATGCACTGAGCACAAATAAAATTTTGATGTTATAAGCTACTGAAAATTTATTTTTGTATCCTCTAGGTAATCTGGAATGACACCAGTAATAAATTATATAGCACATGGAAAGATAGCAACTATTGAAAAAAATAAAGGGCCAGGTTGAATTTTAAATTGAGAATAGTTGTCAGGGTATGACTCAAAGCAAAGATTTTTGGGTCATCTTTAAATAAAAACAGTGATCTCCTTTAAAAACCAATCATAACTTTCAAGAATAAACAGGAAATAATGCTTTGCAGGGCTAATTTAGTAAATATTGTCATTGAAAGCAGTGAAGATATCAAGTCTAGATGTATCATTTAAAGTTGTAGTCTATGGGGAAGAAATCCAGTGCTAGTCATCATACTATTAAGAAAATATAAAGCAAGATTTAAAGTTGGTGGAAAATATACTCAGGAAAAAGCAGAATGAGTTGTTGGCAATTTACTTTTTCTCATATTACATGTCTGATCTGTGTATAATATCAGTAAGATACAATTGATTACAGTAATTAAAAACCAACACATTATTTTTCTAACAAATAATTTGTTTAGAATGGTACAAAACCGTTATTATACATGTATATTAGGGAGAAGGGCTTAATGACTTTTTTTATATGTTTATTGCAGAAAATGCATAATACAGGAAGGAGATTTCCCCTGTAGTTAATGACAATTTTAAAGAGACGATCTAGCATGGAAAATAATATTTTAGTGTAAATGCCAATGTACTATCAACTATGTGGCAACAAGGAAGAATTTCCTACAAAATTAAAGATACTGCACCTGAATTCTAAGTAATTCTATGATTTATTCATAGAGAAAAATCTGGGAGCTAAAAAAAGTTTCCATATTTGTTCAGTGTTGAAAAACATTCTAAAAATGTGATCACTATTTTATGTACCCATTGGTACACATTTTTTCAAGCGTAAGGTGTTTTTAAGTAGAGTAAGTACAGAAGTGAGATGACTTTAGAAGAAAAGATGCATTTAGGTTTGTTTAATAAAAAATGATTTAAAAATTGTTCATGAAATGATCATTTTCAGCAAAAGCAAGTTCTATGATGTGAAGTAACTTCCCTCAGTTTATATCTCAGTGGTATGGTCAAAACCTTGAGTAACCTGAACTGATCTACTCATGACCATTTAGCTTTCTGAGGTTTTCATTTAAGAAAAATTATTTATTTGCAGTCATTTAAACTTCAATATGCAAATTCAAGATTTACATATCCACTTTAATTGTGCATGTCTGACCTTTACATTCACTTGATTCCTAATAAATTTTCATCAGAGACATAATACTTACCTGAGCTTTATTTATTTGAGCTATTTAGCTGTATGGAACAAAGCATAAGCAAAGATGAATTTGAACATCTTAAAATAGCAGAGTAGTAATAAGGTTGACTAGCATATAATGAACTTTGTGCCAAGGACTATGCTAGGAGCATCACACAAATTACTTTATATAACTATCACAAAAATTGCTATTATTCCCTCTTTAGAGATCTGTAAACTTTGGCTTGGTTGGGTGAGGTAATGATGTTTGTAGGGCCATGTCACTAATTAATTTAATCCCAATAGACTCTCTTCAAAGTTTATATTCTTAATGCCATGCTTTACTTGTCTATTAGTTCACCTTATATCTTGCATCTGGGCCTTTCATCCAACATCCATTGAAAACACTTAGTGCAAAAAGTTATTACAATTAAGTGGACTCTTGTAATATAATTATTATCAATTTCCTTGTCTTCCCTCTTTCTCCATTCTGACCTAAAATTGCATAGGACTACATCATCCTTTACTCACAATCTTAAATTGTTTCTCATTGTGTATTAAAAAGTCTAAATATTTTAGTGTTTAAGATCTTTCACAATATAATAATAATTTTATTTTCAAAACTTCATTCATATTTTCCCTGAATAAAATCTTCACACATTTCACGTATACTTAAAATTGGGGTACTATGGAGGGAGAGGCAATTTCTTTCAAATACTGTTACACTTTACCCATCTACCAAGCTCATATATTGCAGTGTTTGCCATTCTTCAAACACTAGCTCAAAATAGTAATCTTTTATTTTCCAACTAGAAGAAGTAATTTATCTTTTGTTTGACATTTGTGAGTTAACTGTTATACTGAAAGTACATTGCTATAAAATTATTTGATGAAATTCAGCAAAGATTTGCTAGTGAGATCAAATGTAGCAGACGGTAATATAACTTCCTGAAGGTCCCTTTCTCCACTTTTCCCTAAAAGAGGTTTTCTGTGCTTATTGATGTGTCAACGTGTGGTTATTTTGTTCTAGAAGCTGAGTTGTGTGCTTCATCACAGTCATTTTATACCTACAGCTTACACCACCATTCTGTAAGAGCCTTCACAAATAACCCATACGCTTAATACTTCCTTCAAGTAGAGATATGAAAATAGCTTATGAATTAAGCTAATGTTTCTTTCTATATGGATCTTTTTATAAATAAGGAAACCTTTCCAAGAATTCTCAACAACTACTCTACCTAAATTTCATTGGCAGAAAAGGTACATCAGTCACCTCAAAATTAACTGTTATCTAGGGGAAAAATATATCAAGATTTGTCTAACCAGGATTTAACTCTGAGCTTGTGATGGGGTCAGAGTCCTTGATGAATTTACTAAGCAGAAAAGAATGGACACCTTATCACAAAAATACAAACAAAAAACAGACACAAGTAGACAAGTCTAAACCTGAAAAGAAGAAAAATGGTATAGAATATATATCACTCTTTTTCTATTTCTATATTTAGGAAATATAGATATGGTATAGAATATATATCACTCTTTTTCTATTTCTATATTTAGGAAATACCCCTCCCTAAGATACATGGATAGTTTTTCTCTACCTCTCTACAGAGGGTAAAGATGACTAATAATCACTTTCCCATTTCACTTTTCAGTTAGGTCATTAGAATGTAACCTTATCTTCATCATTCAGATGCACTCACTACAGATTTTGAATAGGAAGCAAGTATTATGAATAAGAAGGGATGACAATTACTTGTAATGAAATGGAAAGCTTAAAAATGAGAATCTTACATTCCTAGCTCCTAGGTGATAATATACACATAATAAATTCCTAGGGGATAATATATACGTAATAAATTATGATTATTTTGGTAATTACATGACTGAAAACCAGTCTCCAAGTTCAAGTTCAGTGCTATGTTCTAAAATCTTATAATGTCAGTTGGAGTCATATCTATCTCAAGCCAGTGTTATGACTTTGATCATGCAAAAGTGTTTTTATAAAAATTATCATCTGGGCACAAAGAAAATTTGTATGTTTGAAAATATCCCAAACCGTAACCTGCACTGAGCTTAACTTGTCATCAGAAATAATCTCCTCTCCTCCATAATGGAATGAAGATGCTTATACCTTGTGCTAATACATGGTCCACTTCATTATGTATCCTTAAAAATCCACATTTAAAATATCAAACTCAGCATTTCCATTGGAAAGTGATTTCTAGCTTGTAGTATTTAATACTGCCTGCCTATTCAAAGAGAATTGTATATCTTTTTTAAAAATCTGGTTTTCCTTTTTATTTATTTATTTTTGGCTGTGTTGGGTCTTCGTTGCTGCGCGCGGGCTTTCTCTAGTTGCGGCGAGCAGGGGCTACTCTTGGTTGCGGTGCACAGGCTTCTCGTTGCGGTGGCTTCTCTTGTTGTGGAGCATGGGCTCTAGGTGGGAGCAGGCTTCAGTAGTTGTGGCTCGTGGGCTCTAGAGCGCAGGCTCAGTAGTTGTGGTGCATGGGCTTAGTTGCTCCACGGCATGTGGGATCTTCCCAGACCAGGGCTTGAACCCGTGTCCCCTGAATTGGCAGGCAGATTCTTAACCACTGCACCACCAGGGAAGTCCCTGGTTTTCAACAAATTTTTTTTTGTTTGTTTTTAAGAACATAAGAACAGTGGTAGATAATGTCATATTATTTTTAGGTTTATGAATATCTCTGTATATATGTGTGTGTATTTTTGTGTATTTAATTATGTTTATATGTATTTCTGATTTATGAATAGCTGAAAAAATAAGTATTATATATATAAAGCTAATTTGATCATCGGTTATGGCATCTATGTAGAAAAGGAAGTTTCAATTCCTAATAGGAAGTACTGGACTTGCTGCATATATATTATCCTTGGTAGTGAGAGTAGACTGGTCCCTTGGGACTGATTATTAAAGAAACAAACACTAAACTCCTGTAGTTCTACTTTTCCTAGATGGTGACCAGATTAATTTTAAGGAGATTCAGCTCTACATAGTTTTATATTTTTATGTAATCCTACATGGCTGATGGTCAAAATATAGCACAATTGCTTATGAAAGTGTAACACAAATTATCTGTAAACATTGGTTTCTATTCTCTGACTTAGAGTAAGTAGCAAATATGGAACCTGAACATGTTCCAGGTGACCCATGGGTATAATTTCAAATAATGTCTCATAAATGTTCCATGAAATACTAGTCCCAAATATTTTTAATATGTGCTTTTAAAAATAAAAATTTAATGATTATATTTTACACAAATAAGATGAGGAATTCCAGGTTAAGCAAAGTCAAATACTTTTCCTTATCACAGGCATTCTCAGAACCTTTAATATACTAAATCATTTTGTGGAGAACATATTAGCAGCATTTTCAAAACTTATTTTCCCTTAGAAACCTTTTATCATGAAATGTTTATTAAATCTATGTCCTGTAGAACACATTTTTATAAATATTGCTATAGTAATGGCCACACTGTAAAAATGATTTTCTCTTCTCTTCAGAATTTATCTGCCAGTGGGTGTTAGATCAGGGTTAAGTAGCTAGCTAAAATCATTTCATATAATGAAGCTAGTTAGAAGGAGCAGTATATTACTTTTGAATTTTGGATAAGTAACACATACCAAGAAGGAATGACTTAGTGAGTTTTCACTTGAAAAGTAGGTAGCTAAAAATTACATCACATGACAGTCACCTAGTTTATATTGCCAGTGTAGGAAAATGATCATTTGAAAGGAATGAAGATTCTTTTATAGAAACCATGCATTTTATCTGAGACTGAAGTTGGTTTCTCAACCATATTCAAACAGCTGATCTCCTAGTAAGACTATTTAGGACCCTAAGGTTTTGTGCAGTCAAAAACTATGTTTAAACCAATTTAATTTGTGATAAGTAAAAGGTAAAGATTTAAGCACTTTAGGGACTTCCCTGGTGGCCCAGTGGTTAAGAATCCGCCTGCCAATGCAGGGGACACAGGTTCGAGGCCTGGTCCAGAAGGATCCCACATGCCGCGGAGCAACTAAGCCCGTGCACCACAACTACTAAGCCTGTGCTCTAGAGCCAGAGAGCCACAGCTACTGAGCCCACGCGCCACAACTACTGAAGCCTGCCTGACTAGAACCGGTGCTCTGCAGCAAGAGAAGCCAGTGCAATGAGAAGCCTGCGCACCACAACGAAGAGTAGCTCCCACTCGCCGCAAAACTAGAGAAAGCCCACACGCAGCAACAAAGACTCAACGCAGACAAAAATAAATAAATAAATAAATAAATAAATTTTTTAAAAAGAGATTTAAGCACTTTAAGGAGAATTATGATAAAAATTGGAGGGGAAATAACTTGAATAAAATGAGATTAACTATAAAACTTAAATTGTCAGGTCTTAATAGTAGTATATTTCTGATTCAAGGCTAATGAAATTATTCATTATAAGGTCAAGAAGATTTAGCAGAATGGAAACTGTAAAAGAGGCCAGCAGTTGGGAGACTAGTTACTCCATTAAACTAGTGACTAGATCACCTTGGTGACCTTCCTGATTGTAGAATGAGAGCAAGATTCTTTAGAAAATTACAGAAAAAAAAGACCTCTGTTCTCTCCTGACACATTTTTTTATTATTATAAAAAAGGATAAAGAACATATGACTGCAAGCAAAACCAAAATGAAGTTTTAAAATAAATCTAAAGATAAGAGATAAATAGTAATTACGGGGAGGCAAAATAACTCCCTATTAAAGAATAAAATGGGATTAGATAAAATACTCCAAGAATAATTGTTCTATGGACAAAAAATATAGAAAAAGAACCTCTAATCTCAATAGATTTTTTAAAAAATGATTTATGACTGCACACCAGCTTCAGGGCCAGTTCTTTTTATATCAACACAGTGTAGGAACCAATCATAAAAGGCTTTTCACCATTGAGAGAGACTTTATTAGGCTTTTACTTAGCTGTAAGAGAATATCAAGGGAAATTCAGAAGACACTAACTACCATCTGACCCCATTTGCTACATCCTCTTCCATGCTATCTACCACCCATTGTTGTTATTATCTATTATGTACAAGTTACTAACAACCGTGTGTTCAGGGGGCATAATTGAGGATGGGCATGCTTCACATTTAAGATGAGGTTGGCATTAAAATACTGAGCACAAAGAAAATATATTAGTAAATGTATCAAGTTGGAATTAAAACCAACTGGTCATCAAAAGACACAATTGAGTGAGTGGAAAGAAAGGCTAATAACAGAAGAAAATAGAACATATAATCAAAAGTACCTTCATTTCCATATTATATAAAGGACTCAAATTAATCAGTAAGCAAAAGTCAAATTATGCAATAGAAAATCAGACAAAAGACTTAAATGTGGACTTCATAAAAGAGGCAATCCAAATGTCAAAAGCGTATGAAAACATACATTTCTAAAAAAAATAAAGAAAATATAAGTTAAAACCAAATTGAGGAGAGGACCTTCAAGACGGCAGAGGAGTAATATGTGGAGATCACCTTCCTCCCCACAAATACATCAGAAATACATCTACATGTGGAACAACTCCTACAGAACACCTACTGAACGTTGGCAGAAGACCTCAGACTTCCCAAAAGAAAAGAAACTCCCCACATACCTGGGTAGGGCAAAAGAAAAAACAGAGAAAAGAATAGGGACGGCACCTGCACCTCGGGGAGGGAGCTGTGAAGGAGGAAAAGTTTCCACACACTAGGAAGCCCCTTCACTGGCGGAGACGGGGGAGGTGGTGGGGGAGCTTCAGAGCCACGGAGGAGAGCGCAGCAATTGGGGTGCAGAGAGCAAAGCGGAGAGATTCCCGCACAGAGGATCAGTGCCGACCAGCACTCACCAGCCTGAGAGGCTTGTCTGCTCACCCACTGGGGCGGATGGGGGCTGGGAGCTGAGGCTCAGGCTTCAGAGCTCAGATCCCAGGGAGAGGACTGGTGTTGTCTGCATGAACACAGCCTGAAGGGGGCTAGTGTGCCACAGCTAGCGGAAGGGAGTCCAGGAAAAAGTCTGGACCTGCCTAAGAGGCAAGAGACCATTGTTTCGGGGTGCGCGAGGAGACGGGATTCAGAGCGCTGCCTAAACGAGCTCTAGAGATGGGCGCGAGCCACGGCAGTCAGCGCGGACAACAGAGACCGGCATGAACCGCTAAGGCTGCTGCTGCAGCCACCAAGAAGCCTGGGTGCAGGCACAGGTCACTATCCACACCTCCCCTCCCGGGAGCCTGTGCAGCCCACCACTGCCACGGTCCCGTGATTCAGGGACAACTTCCCCGGGAGAACACACAGTGCACCACAGGGTGTTGCAAAGTCACGACGGCAGGCTCGCCCCACATACCGTACCCCTCCCTCCCCCAGGCCTGAGTGAGCCAGAGCCCCCTAATCAGCTGCTACTTTAACCCTGTCCTGTCTGAGCGGGAACAGATGCCCTCAGGCGACCTACATGCAGAGGCGGGGCCAAAAACAAAGCTGACCACCAGAAGCTGTGCGAACAAAGAAGAGAAAGGGAAATTTCTCCCAGCAGCCTCAGGAGCAGCAGATTAAATTTCCACAATCAACTTCATGTACCCTGCATCTGTGGAATCCCTGAATAGATGATGAATCATCCCAAAATTGAGGTGGTGGACTTTGGGAGAAACTGTAGACTTGGGGTTTTCTTTCTGCATCTAATTTGTTTCTGGTTTTATGTTTATCTTCGTTTAGTCTTTAGAGTTTATTGGTAGATTTGTTTATTGATTCGGTTGATCTCTTCCTTTTTATTTTTTTAATATATATATTTTTTTCTCCTTTTTCTCCTTTGTGAGTGTGTGTATGCTTCTTTGTGTGATTTTGTCTGGATAGCTTTGCTCTTACCATTTGTCCTAAGGTTCTGTCTTTTTTTTTTTAAATAATTTAAAATTTTTTATTTTTATAACTTTATTTTATTTTATTTTTTTCTTTCTTTTTCATTCGTTTTTCTCCCTTTTCTTCTGAGCCATGTGGCTGACAGGGTCTTGGTGCTCTGGCAGGGTGTCAGGCCTCTGCCTCTCAAGTGGGAGAACCGAGTTCAGGATATGGGTCCACCAGAGACCTCACGGCTCCACATAATATCAAAGAGCAAAAGCTCTCCCAGAGATCTCCATCTCAACGCTAACACCCAGCTCCACTCAATGACCAGAAAGCTACAGTGCTGGACACCCTATGCCAAACAACTAGAAAGACAGGAAAACAACCCCACCCATTAGCAGAGAGGCTGCCAAAATCATAATAAGGTCACAGACACCCCAAAACACACCACCGGAAGAAGTCCTGCCTACCAGAAAGGCAAGATCCAGCCTCATCCACCAGAACACAGGCACCACTCCCCTCCACCAGGAAACTTACACAACCCACTGAACCAACCTTATACACTGGGGGCTGACATCAAAAACAATGGGAACTATGAACCTGCAAACTGCAAAAAGGAGACCACAAACACAGTAAGTTAGGAAAAATTAGAAGACAGAGAAACACACAGCAGAATAAGGAGCAAGGTAAAAACCCACCAGACCAAAGAAATGAAGAGGAAATAGGCAGTCTACCTGAAAAAGAATTCAGAGTAATGATAGTAAAGATGATACAAAATCTTGGAAAGAGAATGGAGAAAATGCAAGACATGTTTAACAAGGACCTAGAAGAACTAAAGAGCAAACAAACAATGATGAACAACAAAGTAAATGAAATTAAAAATTCTCTAGAAGGAATCAATAGCAGAATAACAGAGGCAGAAGAACAGATAAGTGACCTGGAAGATAAAATACTGGAAATAGCTACCACAGAGCAGAATAAAGAAAAAAGAATGAAAAGAATTGAGGGCAGTCTCAGAGACCTCTGGAACAACATTAAACGCACCACAATCGAATTATAGTCATCTCAGAAGAGGAAGAGAAAAAGAAATGGACAAAGAAAATATATGAAGAGAATATAGTTGAAAACTTCCCTAATATGGGAAAGGAAATAGTCAATCAAGTCCAGGAAGTGCAGAGAGTCCCATACAGGATAAATCCAAGGAGAAGAACACCAAGACCCATATTAATCAAACTATCAAAATTTAAATACAAAGAAAAAATATTAAAAGCAGCAAGGGAAAAACAACAAATAACATACAAGGGAATCCCCATGAGGTTAACATCTGATCTTTCAGCAGAAACTCTGCAAGCCAGAAGGGAGTGGCAAGACATATTTAAAGTGAGGAAAGGGAAAAACCTACAACCAAGATTACTGTATTCAGCAAGGATCTCATTCAGATTCGATGGAGAAATTAAAACCTTTACAGACAAGCAAAAGCTAAGAGAATTCAGCACCACCAAACCAGCTTTACAACAAATGCTGAAGGAACTTCTCTAGGCAGGAAACACAAGAGAAGGAAAAGACCTACAATAACAAACCCAAAACAATTAGGAAATGGTAATAGGAACATACATATTGATAACTACCTTACATGTAAATGGATTAAATGCTCCAACCAAATGACATAGACTGGCTGAATGGATACAAAAATAAGACCTGTATATATGCTGTCTACAAGAGACCAACTTCAGACCTAGGGACACATACAGAGTGAAAGAGAGGGGATGGAAAAAGTAATTCCATGCAAATGGAAATCAAAGAAAGCTGGAATAGCAATTCTCATATCAGACAAAATAGACTTTAAAATAAAGACTATTGGAAGAGACAAAGACACTACATAATGATCAAGGGATCAATCCAAGAAGAAGATATAACAATTTTAAATATTTATGCACCCAACATAGGAGCACCTCAATACATAAGGCAAATGCTAACAGCCATAAAAGGGGAAATCGACAGTAACACAATCATAGTAGGGGACTTTAACACCCCACTTTCACCAATGGACAGATCATCCAAAATGAAAATAAATAAGGAAACATAAGCTTTAAATGATGCATTAAACAAGATGGACTTAATTGATATTTATAGGAAATTCCAATCAAAAACAACAGAATACACTTTCTTCTCAAGTGCTCATGGATATTCTCCAGGATAGATCATATCATGGCTCACAAATCAAGCCTTGGTAAATTTATGAAAATTGATATCTTATCAGGTACGTTTTCCGACCACAATGCTATGAGACTCTATATCAATTACAGGAAAAAAAACTGTAAAAAAATACAAATGCATGGATGCTAAACAATACACCACTAAATAACCAAGACATCACTGAAGAAATCATAAAGGAAATAATAAAAAACCTAGAAACAAATGACAATGAAAATACGACGACCCAAAACCTATGGGATGCAGCAAAAGCAGTTCTAAGAGGGAAGTTTAGAGCAATACAATCCTACCTGAAGAAACAAGAATCATCTCAAATAAACATCCGAACCTTAGGCCTAAAGCAATTAGAGACAGAAGAACAAAACAACCCCAAAGTTAGCAGAAGGAAAGAAATCATAAAGATCAGAGCAGAAATAAATGAAAAAGAAATGAAGGAAACGATAGCAAAGATCAATAACACTAAAAGCTGGTTCTTTGAGAAGATAAACAAAATTGATAAACCATTAGCCGGACTCATCAAGAAAAAAAGGGAGAAGACTCAAATCAACAGAATTAGAAACGAAAAAGGAGAAGTAACAACTGACACTGCAGAAATACAAAGGATCATGAGAGATTACTACAAGCAACTCTATGCCAATAAAATGGACAACCTGGAAGAAATGGACAGATTCTTAGAAAAGCACAACCTTCCAAGACTGAACCAGGAAGAAACAGAAAATATAAACAGATAATCACAAGTACTGAAATTGAAACTGTGATTAAAAATTTTCCAACAAACAAAAACCCAGGACTAGATGGCTTCACAGGTGAATTTTATCAAACAGTTAGAGAAGAGCTAACACCTAAACTCTTCCAAAATATAGCAGAGGGAGGAATACTCCCAAACTCATTCTACAAGGCCACCATCACTCTGATACCAAAACCAGAGAAAGATGCAACAAAAGAAGAAAACTACAGGCCAATATCACTGATGAACATAGATGCAAAAATCCTCAACAAAATACTAGCAAACAGAATCCAACAGCACATTAAAGGGATCATACACCATGATCAAATGGGGTTTATCCCAGGAATGCAAGGATTCTTCAATATACATAAATCAATCAATATGATAAACTATATTAACAATTTGAAGGATAAAAGCCACATGATCCTTGCAATTTATGCAGAAAAACTTTCAAAAAAATTGAACACCCACTTATGATAAAAATTCTCCTGTAGTTTTTAGTAGTAGGAATAGAGGGAACTTACTTCAACATAAGAAAGGCCATATATGACAAACCCACAGCCAACATCGTTCTCAATGGTGAAAAACTGAAACCATTCCTCACTAAGATGCAGAATAAGACAAGTTTGCCCCCATCTCACCACTACTATTCAACATAGTTTTGGAAGTTTCAGCCAAAGCAATCAGAGAAGAAAAAGAAATAAAAGGAATCCAAATCAGAAAAGAAAAAGTAAAGCTGTCACTGTTTGCAGATGACATGATACTATACATAGAGAATCCTAAAGATGCTACCAGAAAATGACTAGAGCTAATCAATGAATTTGGTAAAGTAGCTGGATACAAAATTAATGCACAGAAATCTCTTGCATTCCTATACACTAATGATGAAAAATCTGAAAGAGAAATTAAGGAAACACTCCCATTTACCATTGCAACACAAAAGATTAATCTCCAAAATATACAAGCAGCTCATGCAGCTCAATATCAAAAAAACAAGCAACCCAATCCAAAAATGGGCAGAAGACCTAAATAGACATTTCTCCAAAGAAGATATACAGATTGCCAAAGAACACATGAAAGGATGCTCAACATCGCTAATCATTAGAGAAATGCAAATCAAAACTACAATGAGGTATCACCTCACACTGGTCAGAATGGCCATCATCAAAAAATCTACAAACAATAAATGCTCGAGAGGGTGTGGAGAAAAGGGAACCCTCTTGCATTGTTGGTGGGAATGAAAATTGATACAGCCACTATGGAGAACAATATGGAGTTTCCTTAAAAAACTAAAAATAGAACTACCATACGACCCAGCAATCCCACTACTGGGCATATATCCTTAGAAAACCATAATTCAAAAAGACTCATGTACCACAATGTTCATTGCAGCTCTATTTACAATTGCCAGGACATAGAAGCAAACTAAGTGTCCATCGACAGATGAATGGATAAAGAAGGTGTTGCACATACATATACTGGAATGTTACTCAGCCATAAAAAGAAACTAAATTGAGTTACTTGTAGTGAGGTGGATGGACTTAGAGGCTGTCATACAGAGTGAAGTAAGTCAGAAAGAGAAAAACAAGTGCCATATGCTAACACATATATGGAATCTTAAAAAAAAAAAAAAAGGTTCTGAAGAACCTAGGGGCAGGACAGGAATAAAGACGCAGACATAGAGAATGGACTTCAGGACATGGGGAGGGGGAAGGGTAAGCTGGGACGAAGTGAGAGAGTGACATGGACATATATACACTACCAAATGTAAAATAGATAGCTAGTGGGAAGCAGCTGCATAGCACAGGGAGATCATCTCGGTGCTTTGTGTCCACATAGAGGGGTGGGATAAGGAGGGTGGGAGGGAGATGCAAGATGGAGGAGATATGGGGATGTATGCATATGTATAGCTGATTCACTTTGTTGTACAGCAGAAACTAGCACACCATTTTAAAACAATTATACTCCAATAAAGATGTTAAAAAGTCTACAAACTGACCCAAATGTTCCATGTCACTCATTTATGCAATTAACTCTTATCAAGCATTATGACATCAATTCTCTGCTTGTCTAACCTTATCAAACAATCTCAGCTTTAAAAATCTTCATTCACTCTTCCCCATTACCTAATGGATAAAATTAGCATTCTTTAGTGTGATGTATCTGCCCTTTAATCTCTGTCCCTGATATAACAGTCTGATTTCATATCCCACTACTTCACTGAAAGATGCCCTCTGTTCTATCCATACTGGCACGTCGTCACACCCAAAAAAATATAAATTTCTCATATTTGATTACAAGGTCAAACAGAGACTATAGGAATATAAGCAAAAAAGCAGACAAAAGCAAAAAATTATATGAAAGCAAAAATAAGAATAATATAATAGGATTAATCTAGGACTAAAGTCATTATGTAGATGTGTGTACACTATAATGTTATTACCTGGGTAGATATTAGAACCACATGTACTCTAAGTTAGTTTTGATCACAAGAAATAAAAATATATACTAGATACTTAAGAAAGCTAAAGTTTTTCTGGGCATTCAAATCTGAGTGAAATTCTGTAGGGTTCATGGAAAATCTGAAGAAGTATGCAAAGCCCTCATAAACAGTTGACATTTACAGATTTCACATATATTAGGGACATTTTGCTAATAGAAACTTCTCATTTTGTGGAAATATTTATTTGAAGTACTTTTGGAAATTTTTCAAGTGGTGAGTTTGGTTCATGGAAGTGAATCATCTAGGTTTTTTTTTGTTTGTTTGTTTGTTTTTCATCTAGGTTTTGAGTGAGTCTAAGTGAGGAACCTACATTTCACTTTTGTACTTGTCTTTATATATACATTTATTAGGAAATTAGTAATTTTTAAAAATGTCCCCAACTTCTCATAATGTAACTGTCATTAATATCATACCATGTTCTCTACAACTGACCTAGTAATGCTTTTCATTGCAACTGAAAGTATTATTTTAAAATGCAATTACAATGAAGGAAAATTATATGTGTGTTCCAAACACATCTATCCTAATGATCAAATGTATAATATGGCTTGATCTTCAGACAAAACACTTAACATGGAAAGATAGTATACTCTCAGTTCATCCTCCACAAATACCAATAGAGTTAATATTTATTGCTTAATAATTATGTTTTTGCTTCATTTGTTTATATTAGATGTCTCGGTGGTGACTTACTATTCAGCCCAGGTTATGAAATGGCAAAAAAATAATACTTGGATGCAATCAAGAGCGAACATGAAGGGAAATATTGGGTAACTCTAAAGCTGGTAAATTACACAGTAAGGAATCAATAGATACCAGTTATTTTTATCATCATCATTATCTTCTTTTTGCATGTAGCATATACGTGAAGTTTATTGTTTTTTTAATAGCATTTTTAAAATTATTTATTTATTTATTTATTTTTACAGCAGGTCCCTGTTGGTTATTTGTTTTAAGTATAGCAGTGTGTACATGTTATTCCCAAACTCCCAACCTGTTAATATCTTTATTTGGTGCCAAACCTGAAAATTTATTTTTAAGCACTCTTTTTAAGGGGCATTTAGTAGCAAATCCTCAATCATCATACATTCTCTTCAGTATTAAAAATTTCTTACCTCTGGCACTGAGCAAAGCAGTTTAAAACATAACATTTAATACTTATAAAACATTTTGAGCTAATTATTAACTTCTTACCAATTGTAAAGGGAATACTTATCTTAGAGTCTTGTTTTTCTAGATGTAATAATAGTAAACACCATCAAGTACATCTATGGTATTTACTGTGTACCAGATACTGTCCTAAATATTTTGTGTAAACTGACTAAGTTAATCCTCATAACAAACTAGTCAAATAGTTTCTTTTAACTTCATTTTACATATGAGAATATTGAGGCAAACAAAGAACATAAATTATTTTCCAGAGCCACACATGGGAAAATGAATTATTTAATAGGCACATCATCAAAAAATATTATTGTATTTTCTGATCTTATTTTATAAGGTAGACTTCAAAAATTATATTGCAAAATAATAGTGGTTAAAACTTGCAGCTCTGACACAGATGTAGAGAACAAATGTATGGACACCAAGGGGGGGAACGTGGCGGGTGGTGGTGGTGGTGGGATGAATTGGGAGATTGGGATTGACGTATATACATTAATATGTATAAAATAGATAACTAATAAAAAAAAAGCTTGCAGCTCTGGCTTCTTCTCTATTTAAAAGGAATTTATTTTGACATTCTGTGATTCTGGGTGATATTGAGGTTGGTTTTTTAGAAAGGTCTACTATATTAAGAATATTTTAATGCAAATATTTAGTCTATATGTTTAATAAGTGTGAACCCTAAATTTTTATCTAATCTCTTTCTGTCATTAAATGACAAGTTTGTCATTTATGCCTATTTTTCTTTTTCTTTGCAATTGTAATGAATTATGTTGTTGGCTGTTTTATGCATGTTATTTCTGCATTGTGAAACTAGAACCTATTTAATTATGGTCTATATTCTTTCTTTCCATTGCTGCACTCAAGTTGTTAATATTTTGTCTGTAATTTTTGAGTTAAATTTTATGTATGGTTTTGTTTGTTTGTTTTTCAGTTTGCATTATCTCAATCAAGTCTTACTTTTAAGAAATTAAGAGATATCTCTTCCATGTTTTATCCTTGTTTTATGATTTAGAAAAGTTTAAATAACCTTGGAAGTATGTGATTGTTTTTTAACTGAGTTATAAAGTAGTATGGGCTTGACTAACTTGTTTAATGGCAGCTATTTAACTTTAAAATATTGTTTGTAGTCTATTCAAATATATACCTTTTGTAGAGCTAACAAAAGGTATATATTTGAAAATTATCCATTGATTATAGATTTTAAATTTGATGCACGTATATTCTCATTATTAATTTAGTCTTTTTCACAATTTTTGTTCTGTTTCTTTCATATACTGGATATATTTGTTTCTCTGTATTTTTCTCAATGTGGCATCTCATCATTTTGTTTATTTATTTTTGATAGTTTAAGAACTCCTTGTCTGATAATTCCAACATCTCTGCCATATTTGAGTCTGTTTTTGAAGCTTTCTCTTCTTCTTTTTTTTTTTTTTTTATTGTAGTATATATATAATTTTTTGTTGAAAGCTTGACATAGTGTTTGGTAAAAGGAAATGAAGTAACCAGACCTTTAGGTGAGTTTTTAATGTTTACCTGGCTAAGAAATATTGCCTCAGTTTATTTTTTGCTGTTCCTATAGGAGTGAGAGGCTAAAATTTCCTCTCATGATCTGTTTTTTATTGGGAAATTTCCCTAGAGACTATTTCTTGAACAGAGTCTGAGCCTTACGCTTCTTTGCAGATGTAATCCTCTCTCATGTAGGAGTGTTGTTTATGTGATGGTAAAGTGTGGAGGGAGGGGAAGCATTCTATAGTCCTGTAATTAGAGCTCAGTCTTTCAGTGAACCTGTGCCCCTTTGAGACCTTCTCAGCTTCCCTACTTCCCAGGCAGATGAGATAGGAAGTCTAGTAGGACCTGGAATTGGGTATTTCTCATCCCTCATGTTAAAGACTAGAAGGGGCTCAAGTTGGGTATTTCCTTTTCCCAACATCAATTAGGTTCAAGCAAAGTAATTTCTCTTGAAGGCAGGCCTTTATTAATGAGAGAAGAGTTCTTGAAGTTTATTTCAAATTGGTTACTTTTCCCCTCCCCCTGCTGGAAGCACTAGGGGAATTTTCTTTGCTCTTCACCCTGAGAACCTGGTGATAATCCTAGAGGTAAAAATCATGACCATGCAGGTATACCCTAAAGCTTGGCACTCAAATTTTTTTTTTTCTTCTAACCCTAGTCCAAATTCAGCCTCCAGTAATTAGTCAATAACCCTTTAGTGTTCCTCCAAGGCTCTGACCTAAGACTTCTCAACTGTGGTTTCTCCTCTCTATAAACTCTGATTCTCTGTATTCACTCTTCTCTCCAGTTTTCAGGGAAGGGGTTTACCTGTGACCTTAACTGTTGGTAGATCTAACAAGAACTATTGATTTTCAGTTTGTTTATATTTTCTCTTGTTTAGAGGATGGCGTGATAATTTCCAAGTTTTTTTTCATGTCATGCCAAGATCTGTGTTAATGTTTTTTAACATTAACATCTGTGTTAATGTTTTTTCTTAGCATTTATTTAATTTGTTTATTTATTTAGCACTTATCATTTGCCATATTCTTATCTTGGCATTTGGACCACAGCAGTGACAACACTTCCCTGAGACATTTTCCTTTTCCTTTTACAATTGGCCTCTAGACTCTTTGAGTGTGGTATGGTTAGTTGGAACTGTAGTCCTTTAATATTTGGAAGGAGATATTCTGACTCCTGCTCTATTTAGTAGAGCGAGACTAAGGAAAAAGAGGTCATGGAGCTCTGGTCAAGTCTAGGATTTAAAGTGTAGATATGAGTGTAGTCCTTATTCTAGTTCAATCATTACACAACCCAATGAACCAGATTAGATGTTTGCAAAGATGTCTCCCACACAAACCCTAATGTACATACATGAAAGACAAATTGATGATCTGTACTCAATATTGGTGTTATAAAATTAGGAAAATATACCTAATGTAACAACTGAATTGCATTGGAAAATACATGAAGTTATTGCAATAAAATGGAAAGATGAGATGACTATTAGGAAATGAAAAATCTGGAGAAAAGAACAGACATGAAAGAACACTTTAAATAAGTCTTACCAAATACTATTTTTTAAAAGCTTCCTTCTTGTGTCCCCATGTAATCTGATACATTTAATAAAATTTGATTTTTTTGAATGTGGATGATATAGCCAAGTCCTAAGTGTTGCTTCAAAGTTGGTATAAGTTCAGCGTAGAAAATGCCCTTGGGTGATACCCTTTGCCCTCTGCACACACAACCATTTACATAGTGATTTGTGGCTAAAAATTCAGAATATTCATATTTTTCTAATCTATCAGATTATTTTTCTAAAACATACTTGTGAATCCTCTCTTAAGAGCATTGTAAAGATAACTATGGCCAATGGTTGATAGATATTTGAAAAGTTTGTGATCCAATGTAATACATTTTTCTTAGAGTCATAACTAATACCTGCCATATGAAAGGTGAAAGGAAATGAGAAGAAATTAGGTCTATTAAATCTAGGTCAAATAGAATGACTGTTTTTGAATAATTTTGTCCCTTAATACCTACAAAATAAAGTGTGCAAAACACGGGTGAAGTGAAGTCTAGAGCCAATAATTATTTATCTAAAGCTCTAGATATGACATTGTGTTCTTTTAATATCAGTACATTTTTAAATAAGCACATCATGTTTTGAAAAGCACTGTCAAATACTCAAAGTTTGGCAAAATGAAAATAGGAAAGAAACATGCTACTGCAAATAACAGCAAGTTCTTACTAGTCCCAGAAGAAATGTCTTCCATATAACGTTTCTGCACAGGTTTTATTGGGACTTGCCAGTATTCAGTGCTACTTACTTTCCATGAACATACCATATCAGGGTGGCCTGCCCTTGGAAATGTAGCAGAAGTTAAATATAAATGCCCAGGGGCTGTTCCTGGTGCAGTAGCTTTTTTAGTTAATGCAACAATTCTCCCCATAAATATATTTATAGCCCTGGTCTGTCAACATCAGTATAGTCTCAATGATATGTCAGTTTTTAGAGAAAATCAAAACATAACTAAAAATTTTGCAGGCCCTGACTATGAAATATGTTGCAACTTTCATAACCAAACCTTCTACTTTTTGTTTGCTTCACTTGAATTCTTGTGGCAATCAAATCACAAAAATAGTCTCCATAATTTAAAAAAAATATGCAGCAGTATTAAATATATATTCAAGGTATCTTATTACCTGAATCAAAATGTGTTCTCTTATCTTGACATTTTTCCATGAGAAGTCAGCTAACATTACCCTAGAAGGTGTTGTCTAAGAATGTTAAATAAACTTTTCTTTCTGGATGCCTTTTTGGCAACTGAGAAAGATCAATAAATTATATGAAAACTCTGGCTGAAAGGAAAATATCTCAATATGAAGTAAAGCTTGTGGCATGTTCAAATTGCAGTATCTGGTGAGGCAAAGAAAATTGATTAAATATTATTTCACTTTTTTCAGAAAGATCTTTAAAATTATTATTTCAATTGATTTCTTTATGAATTTTTAATTAAATATTTGGAGTTTATATTCATAAGTTCTCTGCATGAAGATACTTTTTTTTAGGACAAAGTAATCCGTTAACTCATTTATTCAACAGGACTTCTATAATTAATCAGTATTGTTGTATATGCTGGTGATAGAGCAATAAAAGAGAAACCCCAACCTTCATAGAGCCTACCTCCTAGTGGTGGAAGGCCGTAAAACACCTATAATACATACGTAAAATATATTCTAGCCTCACATTTAATTTTTAGCTTTCTACACTTTTTTACCTAGCTTACTGACACTTTTATATTATTAAATCTAAAAGACGGATACTCATTGCAGTATCATGATAAATTTGAGCAGTTCTTTTGCAATTCTTACTTCTCTTCACTCTAGTAATCCCTGCTTTTTCAAGACAAATGACTAGTTAATCTTCTATCTCAGTTACTCCTCCCCCTCTGGTTTTCTATGAGCTGTGCATGCCTTCTTGGTACTCCTCTCTATGTACAGAATCTTTTTTCTCCTCACTCTATGTATGTAACATGGGAGATCTCATAGACTCTCATGCCTCATTTACAATCTGTATGTTCCTAAGTGATACATTTATATCCCGCTCCTGAGCCCAGAGATTTCTATTCACTACCAACTTCTCTTTTGCATTTGGATGTTGCAAAGGCATCTCAAATTTAGTTTATTCAAAGCCTCATCTCATTTTTTCCTCCAAAGCTCTTTTCTGTTCTACCCATTATCATCCCCTCATCCCTGTAGGTAAATCTGACTCCTCCTTTCCTCATCCTCATTCCTTCCGGGTATTCACTGAGCACCATCTTTCCTACTTTATGTTTCTGTAATCCATTTACTTCCTGCCATTCCCGTGGGACTATCTCAGATTAGGCCACCAGTATCCCTCAGCTGGATCATATTATTTTAATATGCAGCTTCTTTGTACTGGCCTTTCTGCCTCTAGGCTTTTTCCACTCCAGTCTTTTCTGCATTCCAGTAAGGTGAGCTTTCAATGTAAATCTCTCTTCCATCATCTCTCAGCCTGAATTCTTTGGATATAGTCCAGGTTCATTAAAACAGTTCATTAGCTGACCCCTGGTTATTTCTCTAGCTTCATCTCTTTTTTTTCTCTGATTTATACGCTAATGTCCAGATGTACATTTCTCCGTGTTATCTCTTATATCTGAGTCTCTTTACAAGGTCTTTCCTCTTCCTGGAATACATTTTCCAACTCTTTCCACGAGTCTAATTCTACTTAATGAAGTGCATGGCTAAAGAGCATGGAATTTCATGCCAGACAAATCTGAGTTCAAATATTGACTCTGTCATTTATATTGCAATATGAGTTGGAAAAGCTTCTGAGACTCTAAGTCTTTAAAATGGGGATAATTGTAGTACTTATTTGATAGGGTTGTTGAAAGAGTTGAGTGTCATAATGTATGTCAAGGTCTAAGTGCAGTGTCTTGTGAAGGGGGACAGAATATGCCACCACAAATATGCCACTTTGACGTAAGGATTATTTTGAGTTTAAGGCAATTGAAAAGCAACAGACGCAGGAAGTGTTCTCTGCCATCTCCTTTTCTGCCTAAAAGCAGGCATAATTTCTCTTTGTGAAGATGTCCTCCCTGTATTAGGATGAAGAAGAACACTCATCACTGGACACTGAGAGCTGACACAGAGAGGAGTTTGGATAAGGAGACTTTACTAAAATAGAGATAACATAACCTTGATCTTCTATGAGTTCCCCCATATATTTCCTAGTCCCTTCCCCATGATTTCTCATCCTCTGAAGTCCAAATCCGCTTTCCTTTGTTAAAATGATATATAAGCCCCCGAATCTACCTGTTTCTTTGAATTTCATTTCTTTTCTGTGAACTTCTGTGCACATAAAGTATTAATAAAATTGAATGCTTTCTTTGTCCTTTTAATCTGTCTTTTGCTAATTTGCAGGCTCCTATTTTCAAACTCAAGAAGGTAAAGAAAAACGTTTTCCTCCTCAACACTGGCTTAGAGGGCAGGAATCAGGTTTAACTCACAATTCTCAATGCTTGCTGTGCCAAAGTTAATACATATGTATGTTTTATTGTATATCAATTTTAAAAATTTTAACTGTTATTTGATAAAGATTATGTGATGTTAACAATTTCAAAGGATAATTTTATTCCCAGGATTTTCAGCTTTCATTTGCAGTTTGCTTACGCATACTAGAAAAGTCTAAAAATACTTTCACTGAATACCTAATAAAAAATAATTCCATTTAAAAATCTAAAATCCTGAAGTGTAGCATGCTCTGTGTTATTTGAGAGATAGAAATTATTTAATAGCTTTAAATTTTTGATAGTCAACCTCTTCTCCTGATTGTACCACCTTTGAGGGATAAGAGTTCTTTGAAAATTAAGTGGTCCTTGAAATTAATATATCTGGAATGGTTTCTATGGAGAGTTAAAAACAGATAATTGTGTCTTTATGTCCTTTCCTTCCTGCCCATTGTCGCTGACTAAGGGTTTTCTAATTACCTGACCACAATGTAAATAGATCAGATCAGCAACTTAATATCACTCATGTATGGGAATAAAGAGCCATTAATATAATTACTGGCACCTATTATAATACAAAATGTGAGAAGATGATTATGCCTCTTTTCAGGATGTACCTTTAAATCATATTCTCTCCCACCACACAGAGTCAGATAGTGGGCAGTAAAGAGATAGGGACAAAATAATGGAAAACTACACATATCTCATTCCAATTCCACGATAACAACCAAAAACATTATGACACGCTTAATGCAAATATCTTGCAGAAATTTCACATTTAGCAGCATTTCCAGTTGGCAGTCCACTCAGTAGCTATACATTTAGCTGCTATAAACAAGATGGGAGCTATGAACTGACCTGTTAAGTGAAATTAAATTAAATATAAAAATTTCATATATAAGCTCCATCTATTATTAATTTATGCTTGTCTGGGTGTTTTATTTGGTTTCAGTAACAAAATATTCTACAAATTTCAGCCCATATGATCATTTATCCTTGAGGTAGTTATAATGTACAGAGGGATATCTTATTTCTAGCAAAATAAGTGATGCTGTTCAAATGTTTTCAGAGACATACAGCAGGTTTTCAGAATTCATGAAAGGTTACTGTATAAGTGAGCATATTTTTGACATGACTGCATATCTCTAGGTTTGTACAGTAGTAAGAATGCATTTGTTTCCTATTGCTGTCGTAACAAATTACCACAAACTTAGTGACTTAAAGTGACACAAATTTATTATCTTGCAATTCTTCAGGTCAGAGGTCCAACACAAGTCTCACTGGGCTAAAATCAAGGTGTTGGTAGGGTTTTTTGTTCTTTCCTAGAGGCCCTAATAGAGAATTTGCTTCCTTGTTTTTCCCAGCTTCTAGAGGCCTCTGATGTTCCTTGCCTGTTGGTCTCCTTCCATCATTTTCAAAGCTAGCAAGGGTGTATGGTGTCCTCCTTACTCACATCTCCCTCTGGCTCTCACTTCTTCTTCCACTTTTAAGGATACTTTTAATTATATTCAGCACTCTCAGACAATTCGGGATGATCTCCTTATTTTAATATTAGTTGACGAATATATTAGTCAGAGTTCTCCAGAGAAACAGAGCAAATAGGATGTGTGTACACATATGTGGAGAGAGATTTATTTTGAAGAATTGGTTCATGCAGTTGTGAGGGCTCGCAAGTCCAAAATCTGTGGCAAAGCCCGCAGGGTGGAGACCCAGGGAAGAGTTGATGTTGAGTTCAAGGCTGAAAGCAGTCTGGGGCAGAATCCCCTCTTTCTCAGGGCACCATAGCCTTTTCAGTCTTCAGTTGCTTGGATGAGGCCCACCTACATTATGGAAAGTAATCTGCTTTATGCCAAATACCGAATTAAATGTTAATCTCAACTAAAAAATACTTTCAGAGCACATCTAGACTGCTGTTTGACCAAATATTTGGGTACTATAGCCTAGCTAGCCAAGTTGACATACAAAATTAACCATCACAAGTGGTAACCTTAATTCCATCTGTAATCTGAATTCCCCCTTGCCATAGAATCTAACTTATCTGTAGGTTCCAGGATGTTGACATCGTTTGGAGGTCACTATTATGCATACCACAATGCGTGTGTTTCTGTCTGTGCATGTTTTTATTTGTATCTGCTCTTTGCACACATTTTTGTTTGTATTTGTCTTTTGCCCACAACTCTGTACAAAGCCTATTCACACCAAAAACTTATGGCATGAATATGTAACCATATCCTTCCCAGACTTTTGTCTAATCTCTTGCTTCCTAACCTGCTATAATAGTATAAATTCAATTTTTGGCAATAAGTCTTGTGGTTCTTTTGTTTCTCTGAAGCTTCCACTTTTTGTTGCAATATTTGACTTTTTTTTCCTTATAATTTTGAGTGTTTGCTGTCTTTGTGATCTTATACAAATTAACCTCTCTAAACCTGAGAACCCTCATCAATGATATGGATTTAACAATCATTGAGATTTTGGTGTAAAATAAATAAGATAGTACATGTATAACCTCTGTGGAATGCCTGGCACATTAAAAATGGTTAACATTAATCTTGATATTTTGATAATTGTTATAGATGGCAGTTATTAATACATTGCCATATTTAGTGGTAATATTTTCCCAAGTAATTTTTATATATAAATATTTTCTGGGTTATGTTTTTTATATATTTTAAACTTCCATTCAGTATAAAATGTTGGCTTAAATCTTAGCGATTTTGTGTACTTCATTGAAAGTGGGAAGTTATTCTTCATCTTAAAATCCACCAAATATCCACCTATATTTTTCTTTGTGTGTTTTTCATTTTTATATACTACTTTTGAAGCACAGACTGTGTACCTGCTTTAAAGTTCTCTTAGCATGACTCACAGAGATATCTGAGGAGCTAATCTTCGGAAGTGACAACACTATACATCCACTAAGTTACATTTCTTTTCTTTATGGAAACTCAGACAGACTCCATTTTCAGCCTCCTGACCTTAGGTAGGGCTATATAACTGAGTTCAGGCCAAGGATATGAAGGGGATGGGGGCTGGATGCCACTTTTTTGGAGCTCTTAGTATAGCTTCCCCCATAGTCCTCCATGCTGTCTCCCTCTAGGCCCTTGTCTGCTGGCCAGATTGTAAGGCCCTGGGGGATGGACAAGCCTCAAGTTGGAAGCAATCTGAGTTCCTGAAAAACTGACGGAACAGAACCCTGACCAGCATTGTACTGTGATGTGAGTGAGCGTGAAGGAAAACAAATGAAAAACAACTCTCTTCCATTAAACCTAAGGTGGTAGTTACAGTAGTAGGCCTATGTTGACTAATAAATAACCCTGTACTAGTTCTACTACTCTAAGACCAAGAGAGCACTTAAATTAGGCTGCCTTGGTCTAGAAAGGCTAAGGGTGGGAAATGAGGTTTGAGTTGTTACCTGAGAGTACTGTGTACTTCATTAAATTAAATATTACGTGCATAGCCTTATGAAAATGTTGCTACATAAAAAGAGGTTAATATCAGTCTTACTCTTCTGAAAATTTTTATACTTGGTAGATACTAAACAATTAACAATTTCTTCCCACCAAATCCTATGTTCATGTTGAATATTATCTAAACTAAACATGTGTAGAAAGCCTTTTTGCAGAACTGTTCCAGCCTTATTTCTGAAGCCTGTGTTTCAAGCAGGAGAACTGAACAACTGATATGACCCTGATTCACTCAGGTGTTATCATCTGCAGCTCATTTCTAGGTGATGATTTTTAAGCCCTGAAAACTTGCAATGTCATCTGTCCTAGCAAATTCTATTGATCATTCAGCTATTTATCTTGGATTGACTAACTTCCTTCTCTCTATTCTTTAGGTAAGTAAATCTTGTTTTACTTATCCAAGTGGTATGCAGCACATCTCTGATAGTGTTGGCATGTCATCTTGCCTTCACTCTGAATATACCAGTCATCCTATATCAAGTCAGGTTGCACACTGACTTAAATCAGCTAGAACTTATTTTGGTGCTTGGTGCAAACTAAATACCTAAATTGATATAGGGTCACTTAATTTTCTTGAGCAATTTGTTGAAAAATAAATTCCTTTCTGTTACAGCCTGAATGTTTGTGTCCTCACAAAAGTCATATGTTGAACTCTCAACCCCCAATGTGACAGTATTTGAAGGTGGAGCCTTTGGGATGTAATTAGGTTAAGATTAGACAATGAGAGTAGGAATCTCATGATAGGATTGATGTCCTTATAAGAAGAGGAAGAGCGAGAAAGACATCTTTCCCTCCATGTTTACTCACTGAGGAAAGGCCATGTGAGCACAGAGAGAAGGTGGCTGTCTACAAGACAGGAAGAGGGCCCTCACCAAGAGGCAAAATTTCTGACACCTCAGTTTTGGTTTTTCCAACTTCCAGAACTATGAGAAAAAAACCCTCTGTTGTTTAAGCCACCCAGTCTATGGTATTCCAAAAAATTTTTATTTTAAGTGTAGTTGCTGAGCAATATTTTTTTTAATAAATTTATTTATTTTATTTATTTATTTTTGGCTGCGTTGGGTCTTCTTCGTTGCTGCACACAGGCTTTCTCTAGTTGCGGCAAGTGGGGACTACTCTTCCTTGTGGTGCACGTGCTTCTCATTGAGGTAGCTTCTCTTGTTTCAGAGCATGGGCTCTAGGCACACGGGCTTCAGTAGTTGTGGCACTCAGGCTCAGTAGTGGCTCAAGGGCTCTAGAGTGCAGGCTCAGTAGTTGTGGCTCACAGGCTTAGTTGCTCCACAGCATGTGGGATCTTCCCGGACCTGGGATAGAACCTGTGTCCCCTGCATTGGCAGGCGGATTCTTAACCACTGCACCACCAGGGAAGTCCCTGAACAATATTATATAAGTTAATGGTGTGCAATATAGTAATTCACAATTTTTAAAGGTTATACTCCATTTATAGTTATTATAAAATATTGGCTATATTCCCCATGTTGTACAATATATCCTTGTAGGTTATTTTATACCTAATAGCTTGTACCTCTTAATCCTCTACCCCTATATATATTGCCCCTCCCTCCTCCCTCTCCCCACTGGTAACCAATAGTTTGTTCTCTATATCTGTGAGTCTGCTTCTTTTTTGTTATATTCACTAGTTGGTTGTATTTTTTAGATCCCACATATAAGTGATAACATACGGTATTTGTCTTTCTCTATCTGACTTATTTCACTTAGCATAATGCCCACCAAGTCCATCCATGTTGTTGCAAATGGCAAAATTTCATTCTTTTTTATGGCTGACTAGTATTCCATTGTATATATATACCACACCTTCTGTATCCATTCATCTGTTGATGTACCCTTATGTTGCCTCTGTATCTTGGCAATTGTAAATGATGCTGCTACGAACACTGGAGTGCGTGTATCTTTTTGAATTAGTGTTTTTGGTATTTTTTCAGATATATACCCAGGTGTGGAACTGCTGGAACATATGGTAGTTCTATTTTTAGTTTTTTGAGAAACCTCCATATCATTTTCCATGGTGGCTGCACCAATTTACATTCCCACCAACAGTGTATGAGGGCTCCCTTTTCTCCACATCCTCACCAACATTTGTCATTTGTGTTATTTTTGATGACAGCCATTCTGACAGGTGTGAGGTGATATCTCATTTTGGTTTTGATTTGCATTCCCCTCATGATTAGCCATGTTGAGCATCTTTTCACATGCCTATTGGCCATCTGCATTTCCTCTTTGAAAAAATGTCTATTTAGTTCTTCTACCTAATTTTTAATTGGGTTGTTTGTTCTTCTGATGTTGTGTTGGATGAGATATTTATGTTGGATATTTAATCCTTTATCAGTCATATCATTTGCAAATATTTTCTCCCATTCAGTAGGTTGTCTTATCACTTTATCAATGGTTTCCTTTGCTGTGCAAAAGCTTTTAAGTTTAATTAGGTCCCATTTGTTTATTTTTGCTTTTACTTCCTTTGCTTTATGAGACAGATCCAAAAAAATATTTCTATGATTTATGTCAAAGAGTGTTCTGCTTATGTTTTCCTCTAAGAGTTTTACAGAATCTGGTTTTACATTTACGTCTTTAATCCACTTTGAGTTTATTTTGGTGTATGGTGTTAAAGAATGTTTTAATTTCATTCCTTTACATGTAGCTGTCCAGTTTTCCCAGCACCACTTATTGAAGAGACTGTCTTTTCTCCGTTGTATATTCTTGCCTCCTTTGTCGTAGATTAACTGACCATAGATGCATGGGTTTATTTCTGGACTTTCTATCCTGTTGCATTTATATATTTGTCTGTTTTTGTGCCAGTACCATAATGTTTTGATTACTGTAGCTTTGTAGTCTAGTCTGAAGTCAGGGAGCATGATTCCTCCAGCTCTGTTCTTCTTTCTCAAAATTGCTTTGGCAATTCAGGGTATTTTGTGCTTTCACAAAAATTAAAAAAAAATTTGTTCTAGTTCCGTGAAAAATGCCATTGGTAATTTGATAGGGATTGCATTGCATCTGTAGATTGCCTTGGGTAGTATGGTCATTTTAAGAATATTGGTACCAATAAGGACTTACATATCAATAATTATCTTAAATATAAATGAACTAAATGCTCCAGTCAAAAACCACAGAGTGGCTGAATGGATACAAAAACAAGACCTGTATATATACTGCTTACAAAAGACTCACTTCAGATCTAGAGACACACGCAGATTGAAGGTGAGGGGATGGAAAAAGGTACTCCATACAAATGGAAATCAATAGATAGCTGGAGTAGCAATACTTATATCAGACAATACATACTTTAAAATAAAGACTTTAAAAGAGACTAAGAAGGACACTACATAATGATCAAGTGATCAATCCAAGAAGAAGATATAACAATTATAAATATATTTGCACCTGACATAGGAGCACCTAAATATATAAGGCAAATATTAACAAACATAAATGGAGAAATTGACAGTAACACAATAATAGTAGGGAACTTTAACACCCCACTTACATCAATGGACAGGTCATCCAAACAGAAAATCAATAAGGAAACACAGGCCTTAAATAACACATTAGACCAAGTGGACTTAATTGACATTTATAGAGCATTCCACCCAATAGCAGCAGAATACTCATTCTTTTCAAGTGCACATGGAACGTTTTCCAGAATAGGACACATGCTAGGCCACAAAACAAGCCTCAGTAAATATCAGAAAACTGAAATCATGTAAAGCACCTTTTCTGACACAATGCTATGAGACTAGAAATCAACTACAAGAAGAAAAATTACGAAAACACAAACACATGAAGGCTAAACAATACACTACTAAACAACCAATGGATCACAGAAGAAATCAAAGAGGAAATCAAAAAATACCTAGAAACAAATGACAACAAAAACACGACGACCCCAAACCTATGGGATGGAGCAAAAGCAGTTCTACGAGGAAAGTTTTGGCCATACAAGCTCACCTCCGGAAAGAAGTAAACAACCTAACCTTACATCTAAAGTAAGGAGAGAAAGAAGAACAAACATAACCCAAAGTTAGTAGAAGGAAATAAATCATAAAGATCAGAGCAGAAATAAATGAAATAGACCAAAAAAAAAAAAAAATAGAAAAGATCAATGAAACTAAAAGCTGGTTTTTTGAAAAGATAAACAAAATTGATAAACCTTTAGCCAGACTCCTCAAGAAAAAAAGGGAGAGGGCCCAAATCAATAAAATCAGAAACAAAAAAGAAGTTACAACTGACATCACAGAAATACAAAGGATCATAAGAGACTACCATGAGCAATTATACACCAATAACATGGACAACTTAGAAGAAATGGACAAATTCTTGGAAAAGTACAATCTCCCAAGACTGAACCAGGAAGAAATAGAAAATATGAACAGACCAATTACCAGTACTGAAATTAAATCAGTAATTTAAAAACTCCTAACAAATAAAACTCCGTGACCAGATGGCTTCATAGGTGAATTCTACAAAACATTCAGAGAAGAGTTAACACCTATCCTTCTGAAACTATTCCAGAAAATTACAGAGGAAGGAATACTTCTGAACTCATTTTATGAGGCCACCATCACCCCAATACCTAAACCAGAAAGATACCCCAAAAAAAGAAAATTACAGGCCAATGTCAGTGATGAACAGGGATGCAAAAATCCTCAACAAAATACTAGCAGACCAAATCCAACAATACATTAAAAGGATAATACACCATGATCAAGTGGGATTTATCTCAGGAACTCAAGGATTTTTCAATAGCTGCAAATCAGTCAATGTGATACAGCATATTAACAAATTGAAGAATAAAAACCATATGATCATCTCAGATGCAGAAAAAGCTTTTGATAAAATTCAACATTCATTTATGATAAAAACTCTCCAGGATGTGGGCACAGAGGGAATCTACCTCAACATAATAAAGGCCATCTATGACAAACCCACAGCTAACATCACACTCAACAGTGAAAGGTTGAAAGCATTTCCTCTAAGATCAGGAACAAGACAAGGATGCCCACTCTTACCACATTTATTCAACGTAGCATTGAAAGTCCTAGCCACAGCAATCGAACAACAAAAAATAAACAAAAGGAACCCAAATTAGAGAGGAAGACGTAAAACTGTCACTGTTTGTAGATGACATGATATACATAGAAAATTCTAAAGATGTCACCAGAAAACTACTAGAGCTCATTAATGAATTCAGTAAAGTTGCAGTATACAAAATTAATATACAGAAATCTGTTGCATTTCTATACACTAAAAATGAACTATCAGAAAGAGAAATTTAGCAAACAATCCCATTTATTACTGCATCAAAAAGAATAAAATACCTAGGAATAAACCTACCTACAGGAGGTGAAAAACCTGTACTCAGAAAACTATAAGATGCTAATGAAAGAAATTGAAGACAGCACAAACAGATGGAAAGATATACCATGTTCTTGGATTGGAAGAATCAATATTATTAACATGGTATTTTAACACAGCATCCCAGGAAGACTAAGACACTTTCCATAGAAATATGAAAATTTTATTAGATTAAGGTCATTCTCTATTGGATATGCCTGATGATTATTTCTTTAAATATTTTGTTAGCTATTTTAAATTACAAAATCCATACATATTTTCTAATTACCTGTACTCTACCTCACATTCTCACTCATTTTGAACCAACAGATAAACCAGTGTTAACCAATGTGAGTTAATCAATGTTTATTCTTTTCCCATGTGTTACAGAAAGATACATAGATTCGACAGAATAGTTAGAGAGCAAAAGAGGTAGAGCACGTTAGATAGAATCCCTTTTTCACTTTTTAAAAAAATAGGTGTATACTATAAACATTATTCTGAATCTTGGTATATTAACAATTTATTATTTGTTTAATTTGTATCAATTTATCATTAACATATACAAATGAATATTTATTTTGAAAATGTCTTCAAAACACTGGCACAGTAGTATTCCTAACAGATGCTGTTAGTTTCAGCTGTACAGCAAAGTGATTCCATTATCCATATACATGGAATAATTAGTTTTTTATTACCTCCATCTTATGGCAAATTCATTTTAAGTTGTACATTGACATACAAATATAGGCACTTCTCACTATGCACAGTTCTTACATGCACAAATTTCTATTATCATAGTTAGTTAAATGACCCCATTTCCCTCTCAAAATATGATATGAATTTCAGTTACCATGTGTAATTGCATACAGTATAAAGTTGACTGCCAGCTCTTTGGATGCACACCATGATCAGTGACCAATCACATTACTTCCATCAAACTCGATAACTATTCCGTCACTCTGTGTTTGTTGTTCAGCTCTTGCACAGACAGCAAAGTGTGTATTTATAACCAGTTATTGCTGGTTATAAACCCAGTGATTAACCCATGTGAAATTTTACAAAAAGAAGAGTTGTCCGACAAAGATGAAACTGCAGCAAACAAAAGTGATAATGCTGGAAGTGAAATTTAAATTGAATGTATAGTAAATCATAGAATAAATAGGTGACCATGGGAATGTTGATACAGCTGTCATTCTAGAGATTCTAGATATGCAGCCAGAGAAACTTAGTCTAGGCAACATTATCAAACTAAACGAGAAAAATGATTGTGACAAAAAGGATAAAGATGTCCCAGAGGAAGTGACACTGGCAAAAACTTCCCATTAGAGGAACCGAGATACATTGATATTTCATGACATTTAAAACTGCAAAGGATAATAGGTTGGAAGTTTATCCAAACTTAGGAAGGAGTTATAATTCATCAAAACACAGAAGGATGCTCACTCTGTTTCATAAATCATATGGCGAGAAAAGGAGAGCATTTTTCAAACTTGATAAAAATTTTTAAAAAGCAGGGAAAAATAACACTCTAATGCTCAATGTTTCTAATGTTTAACATTACAATGTCCTAAATATCTATTAGCTGTACTGGGTTTTGTTTTGTTTTGTTTTTTAAATTCTGTATATATTTGACCAGCAGTTGCAGAGTGTTTAGTGTTTTAGCAACTAAAACAAAACAAAAGTGTCACAGAGCAATTATCATTTTCACATTGATTTTTAAGATCACTTGCACTGGAATTTTTAGAGTCCAGGTATTGCCTTTCTGTTCACGCATCTTCATATATAAGTTTAGTTTTTATTTAATGTTAGGGGTTTTTTTTTCTGACACATAGTTAACACTCTCAATATAGTTTTAGATATTATAATTTAAAGACAAAAAATAAAAGCAGATTTACAGAGATATATGATAAATTCTATAATTTTGAATAAGGGAATGCTATATTTTATAAAATAATAACAGCTTGTAAACAATGAGTCCCCACCAACATTTAGAACAACATCTTTTAAAATCTCAGTCAGATAAACCCTGATAATTTAATTAATGCTCTTATAATATGCTGATAACTTTTTCATGATAATTGGAATTTTAAAAATAAAATGCCTGCAACAAAATTAAGAATTTTTTGGCCCCAACAATAGTATTTTAGGTAACCTGCTCCCCAAATCTGTAATTAGACAGAAGCAAACTCTAATTACTTTATAAATTAAAAATTTTCTTTACATAATCAGAATAAAAAGAACAGAACTAACTTGGTGCAAAAAACACAGAATACACAAGAGCCAACACAGATTTGGGGCATTTCTTGCAAACAACAACAATAGCTTGGGTTTAATAAAAATTTACAGCCAATTATATGATAATTTAACTAAACATTTTTTATCAAGTTATTTGTTTCAATTCAAGAATCTATTAAATATAGAGAATCTTATTTTTAGCAAACCACTTAAATTCTATATGCTGATTTTCACCAATTTAATCATATAGTAATTCCTAAATGCATTCAAACTATTTTGTATATGAAGCTATATGTTACTAGTTATAATTATGACTACATGTAAATCTATATGAACATAGCTATGTCTACTGATGTTTCATATGCCCATCTTGGAAATATATGCAAACTGGCAATCTATACTGGATATACTTTTCCAATACAGGCATACTTCATTCTATTGCACTTTGATTTATTGCCTTTTGCAAATATTGCATTTTTTAATAAGTTGAAGGTTTGTGGCAACCCTGCATGGAGCAAGGCTATTGGTGCCATTTTCCCAACAGCATTATTTTTTTAAATTAAGGTATGTACATTTTTTTGGCATAACACTATTGCACACTTAATAGACTACAGCATAGTGTAAATATAACTTATATGAACTGGGAAACAAAAAATTTATGTGACTCACTTTATCATGAAACTCCCTTCATTGGGGTGGTCTGGAACAGAATGCACAGCATCTCCAAGGTATACATCTAATCTTGATACAACAAATTTACTCAATTAAAATGAAATCAATTTTCAATAATAACCGCCAATAGTTTTCAATATTCTTTTTGTCATTCACTATATCAGCTTTGAGTAGTTTTCTATTTTTTATTTTTTGTAAATTTATTTATTTTATTTATTTATTTTTGGCTGCATTGGGTCTTCGTTGCTGTGCACGGGCCCTCAATAGTTGCTGCGAGTGGGGGCCACTCTTCATTGTGGTGCGCAGGCTTCTCATTGCCGTGGCCTCTCCTGCTGCAGAGCACGGGCTCTAGGCATGCGGGCTTCAATAGTTGTGGCATGCGAGCTCTAGAGCAGAGGCTCAGTACCTGTGGCACACGGGCCCAGCTGCTCCACGGCATGCGGGATCTTCCCGGACCAGGCCTCGAACCTGTGTCCCCTGCATTGGTAGGAGGATTCTTAACCACTGCGCCACCAAGGAAGCCCTGAGTAGCTTTTTAAAACAGGTTATTTGAAGTCCTTGTGACTGAAGAAAATGTTAGTATAAAATATATTTTCTATAAACTCTTTTGTTGTATTCAAGCTGATATTTTCATATCATTTTGAAAGATCAAGTTGTGATTTTGAAAGGCATAAACATACCAAATAAAGGCATTAACATTCTCTCATGTATTCTGGTTCAATATAAAATTAGTGTATATGTATGTTTATATGTGCATTACAGATATTTTATATCTGTACACATATTTTATATATATACACATGTATATGTGTGTATCATAGGTACATATGGAATAAAAATTAAATTTTTTGAAATCTGATTTGTAATTGGTTGTCAGAATTTGCAACAACTAGAATTATCCAGTGTTCAAATTTCTCCTGACGACTAGGGTTGTCATTCTTTTGGACTAACCTGTAAAAATTTAGAAATTTGCAATAGCTTGCAGGATTTAAAAATTAATTTTATATTACTACATTTGTATTTTATAGTATCATATTAGCAACATTATAGTAGCTTTGGAGCCTGGTTTCACTAGTGTCCTTTCTACTGATGTTCTGAAGAACCCAAACACGTTCACTTGAAACAGTGAAAGCTTTCCAAGTCCAATGCAGTTGGTTTTATTTAAATTATACTTTCAGACTACTATCTAAATGTTTGAAGCCAAAATAATTAAATACACTGTATACTTATCAAAGGATTCCTAAGCCATTGGTCAAATAAATTATGTTATCCTGGCAAATACTGCTAAGATGTATGATTTTTGCTTTTAATGAACAATATATAGCAGTGAAGCAAAACAAATATTTGACCAGAATTAAAAGACCTTGTAAGGCTATCAAATTTCCATTGAA
Source organism: Eubalaena glacialis (assembly GCF_028564815.1). Lineage (NCBI taxonomy): Eukaryota > Metazoa > Chordata > Mammalia > Artiodactyla > Balaenidae > Eubalaena > Eubalaena glacialis. The sequence continues at coordinate 13,340,748 of NC_083718.1, read as the reverse complement.
ATATGACTTATGATATTAATACTTTTAACCTTGCAGAAGATCTAAAAAATAGACATAATTTTAGTTGAACAAACTACACCAATTATCTGCTTGTCAACAGTTGACAAATCATTTATTTTCACAGTTCAATGTGATGGTAAACAATAAAAATGTCTGTAACTATAATCAAAATGTATTGCTGTATATCATTTAATGACAATCTAGAGCAGTTTTCAATTACTCTAAGGACAGATTTCTTTTTGACAATTGACTCAACAGAAAGTTGACCACTTGCTCACTTGATCAAATTACAAATACTGGGAAGCAGAACTTTTATCTCTTGAGGAGAAAATACAGTAGTTTGGTAATGAGTAATAGTAGAATTCCTTAATATGGAAATCTTAACACTGCAAAAAAATGTGAAAGTGAATTAAAGCACATATAATCATGTAATGTTTGGTCATAAAAGGACACTTCTAATTAGCATTCCTCTACTTTATTCGCTTTACTATGCTGGAAATGATCAGTTCTGTGATTACATTATAGCTTCATTCAGAATTAACAAAAGATGTATTGCTATATAAGATATTTTCTTATATTTTGAGTTACATGAAAATTAACATAAAATTGCATTGATTCTACTTGGAAATATAATAAACATGGCTAGTATAGGAAATTATACTTAGATATTGGTTTCAGTTTTTTAAAAAAATGCTTGACATCTTTATTTATTTAATTGTAAATGTAAATCAATACTAATCTCTCTAATTTCCAGGTTTCCAATTGCCTCAACAGAAATACTTTTTTTCTGAAATCATCTGGACCTTACTTCCCGTCAAATCCTTCCGAATTCAGAAATCTGAACAGTTTTACGTGTGTTGCTGCCACGACACTATGATTAATACATTGTTCACAACTATAGGTGCTATCATATTGAAAGAAAAAAACAAAGAAAAGGATGAAATGACAGTTTAAGATAATTTAATAGAATAATTTTGTTCCTTCCTATATCTATATTTATGTTTTCATGAGAAGAAATATAAGACCTTTTCAATGTTGTTGTAATCAAATGATAGTATGAGTCAAGAGAAAATAGGTTTATATTTTAAGAAAAAGAGTAGACTTAAACTGATGACCTGTCCAAATGAGTAACAGAGCTGGTTAACTCATTTTTCCTCTTGGTTAAGCAATAAAGAAATTTATACTAAAATCTTAACTAGAGTTAACATCAAAAGACATAGCTCCATCCTGCAGAGTATTGATTATGGCAGATATTATATTATTTGAACTTTACTGGCTACTTCCTAGAGATGTTATACGTCTGTTTTACCTGTCAGTCTCCTTAGCTATATTTTTCGATATATCCTTTGTATACAACAAGAGCTAGTCTATTTGGGCCAACTTTTGCTTTATTCATTTTTTTTTCTTTATTCATTTTTGAGAGTTCAAAGTTTATTTATGAAAAGTATTAGTGATAACCCTCTAGGTGCAACAAAGTGCTCATATCTAATAACAAATATTAACTTCGCCATAACTGTGCTAGAAGTGAAAGGGAGGAAATGATACGTTCTATTTCATATGTACCCTAACTTCACTGATTTCAGGACATATATTGTCAAAACATCCAGGAGACATTCTATAAAATTTGAAGACCACACTGTTTAATAACCTTTGGTTATAAATTAAACTGCCTTATAAAATATCCTCTTATCTTGAATTTGGTCCAGGACAGATTTTTTTTTTTTCAAATTCAGCTTTAAAATGACTCTTTAAGTGGCATGGACATATATACACTACCAAATGTAAAGTAGATAGCTAGTGGGAAGCAGCTGCATAGCACAGGGAGATCAGCTCAGTGCTTTGTGACCACCTAGAGGGGTGGGATAGGGAGGGTGGGAGGGAGATGCAAGAGGGAGGGGATATGGGGATATATGTATGTGTATAGCTGATTCACTTTGTTATAAAGCAGAAACTAACACCATTGTAAAGCAATTATACTCCAATAAAAATGTTAAAAAAAAATGACTCTTTAAGAGGTGATATCAGGTAGAAACTTTCAAACCATTGGCTCCAGATGCCTAATTCCCTGATTTGCTGATTCATCTCATAAGCAATCTCAAAACCGTCAACTTGCTCAACAGCAACAAAAAATGTGAGCCCTACAGTCTTTGCCAAAAAGGAAGTTTCTTTTCTTAAACAGCTGGTCTTTGAATGTTCAATTTAATGACTCACAAAATAAAAGCTATCAAATATTACCAAAAACATAGCCATTGTGCTTAGCTTTGCTCCAAGGAATCTGAGCCCATCCAGACACTGAATTTGGCAGCAAAGCGTTGTTTCTTCTGTCAGTGACACCTATACCTGATTTAAGGTGTCTTTGAGACAAGGAAAGAGCATTGAACTTGAGTTAAACCTAACCCAAGATCAAATATCTCAGAAACCAATGCAGATACTTTATTTGCCATGTCTCACAATTCTCCAACCAGAATGATACAAACCTAAGCTCAGCATTTTATGAATAATTTGTGAATAGTCTCTTTTCTGTGGAACTCAATCAATTTCTTGAGCACACCTAAAGTATCATAATGAGGAAATGGTATAGTTCAGAGCCACTAAAGGAATTCATATAATGTTTTCCGTGGAGGTTAGTTATGCCAAAGAAAACTGCCTTAAAAATGAAATTAAAATGCTGGTGGATTAAAACCCTTTGTTGTTGTCAAGGATATAACTTAAATAAGAGTTAAAGGGAGGCTTGACATTCTACCTAGCATTTACACTCATTGTAGGGGAACGTTTTATTTTACCTTTCTCCATGACTTTCAGGAAAAGAAAAAAATCTAGGAAGTATGATGTCATGTACAATAATATTGTAAACCAGAAGGAAGAGTGTATATAGGTTTTTTTATTTGTTTTTAACATCACTAAATTCACATTAGGAAAACAATGACTAACTGCTCTTTAAATGGCTTATAATTTTTGGCAATAGTAACAGATTTTTACCACCACAGTTGAACTATAGTAAATTTTACTTGAAGGTCAGTGAATACCTGTTATTAATATACTAGAATAGTGTCATCTGGATACAGAGGAGTCTACAAGTCAAATATTGCTTTGGTAATGCTGGTAACCCCATATTTTGTTTTTACATGTGAACTTCCTTTGATCAGCTATGGTTTCTTTAACACAATTAACACTTCATATATTTAAAAACCATAAAAATTGTGAGTGATTACCACAATTAATATTAGTGTGTAATATTTTATTCCAACTTTTGTTCAATGAAATCAACTTTGGATGAAAAAGCATTCAATTCTGCTTGAAATAAGCAATGTTTAATAGGTGTCGGGTTTATTTAAATTAGAAGAGTACTAGCACATGTGCACACACACACATACACACACAAATGCACGAATGAGGAAAGCTCCAAGGTGTTACAACAAACTTCTTACTATTGGTATTGCCTTAATGGCAGAAATATATGAAGAAAATTATTTTAAAATCTTTATAAGAACATTCAAAAAATGAAACAACTGCAAAGTAATGATTACCAATATTTTAAAATAAGTAACTTATTTTCAGTAAGCAATTTACTATGTATTTTAACATATATATAAAATTTATAACAGGAAAAATCCAACAGATGTAAAGATGAAACAATACTTTTAAAAAAATTTAATAGAGTTTAGTTTTAGAGAAGTTTTAGGTTTATAGAAAAATTGAGGAGAATGTCCCCATATACCTCCACTTTCCTCACACAGTTTCTCCTATTATTAAAATCTTGCATAATTGTGGTGACTTTGGTACAAGTGAGGTACCAATACCCATCCATCATTATTTGCTGAAGTCCATAGTTTACATAAGGGTTTACGCTTTGTGTTATAATTCTATGGTTCTGACAAACACATAATGTCATATATCCACCATCACAGGGTTAAACAGAACAGCTTCAATGCCCTAAAATCCACTGTGTTTCATGTGCTCATCCCTCCCTTCCTCCTCTTGAACCCCTGGAAAATCCTGATCTTTTACATTTCTATGGTTTTTCCCTTTACAGATGGCATAAAGTGGAATTTTACAGCATGTAGCTCTTTCACACTGGCTCCTTTTACTTAGCAATATGCATTTAAGGTTCCTCCATGTATTTTCATGGTTTGATAGCACACCTCCTTATTTCTCTTAATCAGATTAAATTGTAGAAATGTACCACAGTTTATCAATTTACCTATTGAAGAACATCTTCGTTGCTTCCATGTCTTGGTTATTATGAATAAACCTCTTATAAACAGTAGTTGAAGGTTTTTGTGTGTACTTAAGTTGTCAACTCATTTGGGTAAATTATCTAGGAGCATGATTTTTGTATTTTTATGTTAAGACTACATTTAGCTTTTTAAGAAACCGCCAAACTGTATTCCAAAGTGGCTGTACAATTTTTCATTCCCATCAACAATGAATGAGAGTTCCTATTGCTCCACATTCTCTCCAGCATATGGTCTTGTCAGTGTTTTAGATTTAGTGTGTAGTGATTTCTCATTGGTGTTTTAATTTGCATTTCCATGATGACATATGATGTTGAACATCTTTTCATATGCTTATTTGTCATCTTTATGTCTTCTATCATGAGGGGTCTTTTTGGATATTTTGCTCATTTACTAATAGCTTTTTAAAAAATTATTGTTGAATTTTTAGAGTTCTTTGTATATTTTGGATACAGGTCCTTTATCAGAAATATGTTATGCAAATATATTCTCCCAGTCTATGTTTTTTTTTTTTTATTCTCTGAAGAGTATGTTAGAGCAAAAGATTTTAATTTTAATGAAATCTGACATCAATTATTTCTTTCATGGATTGTGCTTTTGATGTGGTATCTAAAGCGTTGCTACCAAACTCAAGGTCACCTAGATATTCTCCTGTGCTATCATGTCAAAGTTTAATAGTTTCATGTTTTACATTTAGATCTATGATCCATCTTGAATTAATTATTGTGATATATAAGGTCTGTATCTAGATTTTTTTATTGAAGTATAATTGACTTACAATATTATATTAGGTCCAGGTATACAACATAACGATTCTATATTTTTATATATTACAAAATAATCACCATGACGGGAGGGCGGTGCTCGGGGCAGGCGTTCCTGGCCCCGCCCTCCCGCTCGCGCCGCCGGAATTCGGGCGGGGCCAGCGGAAGTCGTCCTAGGCGGCTGGTGATGTCTTGCCTACGTCGAGGGGAGCGCCAACTCTTGTTTCCCGCGCGTCCCCGGGAGGCCTGGGGGACAGCCGGGGCGTCGCGCCCGGGGGAAGGGAGCGGAAGTCAGCGCCGAAGCCGCGGAAGGAGGGGCGGCTGGCGCCTTGAGGCCGGTTCAGCTGTACGCCTGCCCAAACGGGGGTGTGAGGCTGGAGTGTGGCCTCGCGGTGCTTTCTGCAGATGGCAGTGGCCAAGAGCGCACCTAGCTTCTGGTGCTCAAGTCTGAATGGCGGGAGCCTGATGGCTCGGGGTTCAGTGTGACTCCTCCGATTCCCCAGCCAACCCCTCCAAGGGGCTCCCATTTCTGAGAGTGAGGTCTGCATTTCTGTGGTCCTCAAGTGGGAAACTGGCAGAAGAAGTGCGGGGGAAACTTACAGCTTAAGGGACACAGGACTTGAAAGATATTTGATGGTGCCAGAAAAGGATATGGCAAGCAAGAATATTTGTTTAAATTGAAGTCAAGACCTTCCTTCTTGGTGGAGCTTCCCAGATAAAAAAGGACTAGCTCTCAGAAGTTTACCCCTTTTCAAAATGCCTGTTGTTGGGGGAAGATGTGGCCAGGGAAGGATGGACCATCTGTGGCAAAATAGCTGGGAATCCCTGCCTGCAACTCAGAGTTGAAGTGGAGTGATGACATGGTGCAGCATTTCAGCCATTTTTTGGGTAATTGGAAAAATTCTATTCCTCAAGGCAGAAAATTGCAACAACTCAGAAATATGGCAGTGGACTAAGCTTCTGGACTGACGTGAAGATGACTTCAGAAGTAAGTGTTAATGGATAATTAGAAAATTTAGAATACCCAGGGATGTCAATAGCCTGAATAAAAAGAATGGGATTTCTTGGGGAAAAAAAAAAAAAATCACCATGATAAGTCTAGTTACCATCTATCACCATACGAAATTATTATAATATTATTGACTATTTTCCTTATGATGTATGTTACTTCCCTCTAATTTATTTTGTAACTGGAAGTTTGTATGTCTTAACCTCCTTCACCTGTTTACCTCGCTCTCCTCCTACTCCCCCTCCTCTCTGGCAACCACCAGTTCTCTGTATCTATGAATCTATTTCTGTTTTATGTTGTTTTGTTTTTTAGATTCCACATATTGGTGAACTCATGCAGCATTTGCCTTTCTCTCTGACCTATTTCACTCAGCATAATACTCTCTAGGTTCATCCATGTTGTCCCAAATGGCAGAGTAATATTCCATTTTATACACACATACACACACACACACACACACACACACACATATACACACCACATCTTTATCCATTCATCTATGGGTGGGCACTTAGGTTGCTTTCATATCTTGGCTATTATAAATAATGCCAAAATGTACTTAAAGGTGCATATATCTTTTCAAATTGGTGTTTGTTTTCTTTGGAAAAATACCCAGGAGTGGAATTTCTGGCTCATATGGTGATTCTATTTTTAATTTTTGAAAATTGTTTCCATACTGTTTTAAATAGTGACTACACCACTTTACAGTCCTACCAACTGTGCAAAAGGGTTCCCTTTTCTCCACATTCTTGCCCACACTTGTTATTTGTTGTCTTTTTGTTGACAGCCATTTTGACAGGTGTGAGATGATATCTCATTGTGGTTTTGATTTGTATTTCCCTGATAATTAGTGATGCTGAGTGTCTCTTCATGTGTCTCTTTGCCGTCTGTATGTCTTCTTTGGAAAAATGCCTATTCATGTCCTCTGCCCATTTTTTAATTGGGTTGTTTGTTTTCTTGATATGGAGTTGTATGAGTTCTTTATATTTCAGATTTTAACTACTTATCAGCTATATCATTTGCAAATATCTTGTCCCATTCAGTAGACTGCCTTTTTGTTTTGTTGACAGTTTCCTTTGCTGTGCAAAAGCTTTTTAGTTTGATGTAGTCCTTTTTGTTTATTTTTGCTTTTGTTTCCCTTGCCCAAAGAAACAGATCCAAAAAATATTGCTAAGACCAATGTCAAAGCGCATACTGCCTATGTTTTCTTCTAGGACTCTAATGGTTTCAGGTATTACATTTAAGTCTTTAATCCATTTTGAGGTTTTTTTTGGTATATGGTATGAGAAAGTGGTACAGTTTGATTTTTTTGCGTGTAGCTGCCCAGTTTTCACAACACTATTTTTTGAAGAGGCTTTTTCCACATTTCATATTCTTGCCACCATTGTAGTAGATTAATTGACCATATACGTGTTGGTTCATTTCTCGCTCTCTACTCTGTTCCATTGGTCTAGGTGTCTGTTTCGATTACTGTAACTTTGATAATTCTTTTGATATACTGTAGTATAGTTTGAAATCAGTGAGCATGATACATCCAGGTTTATTTTTCTTTCTCAAGATTGCTTTGGTTATTCAGGGTCTTTCATTTCCATAAAAATTTAAAATTGCTTATTCTAGTCCTGTGAAAAATGCCTTCGATATTTTGATAGAAATTGCATTGAATCTGTAATTGCTATAGGTAGTATGGTCATTTTAACAATATTAATTTTTCCAAATCCTTGAGCATGGTATATCTATTTGTGTCACCTTCAGTTTCTTTCATCGATGTCCTGTAGTTTTCCCAGTATAAGTCTTTTACCTTTTTGGTAAGATTTCTTCCTTGGTATTTTATTCTTTTTTGATGCAACTGTAAACAGGATGGTTCTCCTAATTTTCCTTTCTGATAGTTCATTGTTAGTGTATAGAAATGCAACAGATTTCTATATATTAATTTTGTATCCTGTACCTTTACTGAATTCATTGATTAATTACAACAGTTTTTTGGTGGCTTCTTTAGGATTTTTTATATATAGCATCAAGTCATATGAAAACTGGTAGTTTTACTTCCTCCTTTCCAATTTGAATTCCTTGTAATTCTTTTTCTTGTCTGTTGCTGTGGCTACGGCTTCCAATACTACATTGAATAAAAGCGGCAAGAGTGGGCATCCTTGTCTTGTTCCTGATCTTAGAGAAAATGCTTATAGTTTTACGCCGTTAAGTATATTGTTGGCTATGAGTTTATCATATATGGCAGTTATTATGTTGAGGTATGTTCCCCTCTATACCCACTTCGTTGAGAGTTTTTAACATAAATAGATGTTGAATTTTATTGAAAGTTTTTTCTGCACCTATTGAGATGACCATATGATTTTTATTCTTCATTTTGTTACTGTGGTTTATCACATTGATTGATTTGTGGATATTGAACCATTCTTGCATCCCTTGGATAAATCCCACTTGATAATGGTGTATGATCCTTTCAACGTATTGTTGAATTTGGTTTGTTAAAATTTGTTAAGAATTTTTGTGTCTATGTTCATCAGTGATATTGGCCTGTAACTTTCTTTTTTTGTGGTGTTTTTGTCTCTTTCGGGTATCAGGGTGTGCTGCCTCTGAAAATGATTTTGGAAGCATTCCTTCCTCTACAATATTTTGGAATATTTTGAGAAGGATTGGTAGTAACTCTTCTTTAAATGTTTGGTAGAATTCATCTGTGAAACTGTCTGATCCTGAACTTTTGTTTGTTGAAAGTTTTAAAATTACTGATTCAATTTTATTACTGGTAATTGATCTGTTCATATTTTCTATTTCTTCTTAATTCAGTCTTGGAATATTGTACATTTATCATTGTGTTTTCATTTTCATTTGTCTCCAGGTATTTTTTTTATTTCTTCTTTTATTTCTTCAGTGATTCATTGGTTGTTTAGTAGCATATTGCTTAGCTTCCATGTGTTTTTGCTTTTTTGCAGTTTTTTTCTTGTAATTGATTTCTAGTCTCATAGCATTGTGGTCAGAAAAGATACTTGATATGATTTCAATTGTCTCAAATTTACCAAGGCTTATTTCAGTTATTGCATTCCTCAGCTTTGTTTGGTTCTGTGTATTAGATAGGTTGGTTATGTTTCCCAATCTTGGAGAAGTGGCCTATACAGAAGACAGTCTATGGGAGCCCAGCAGCACACTCCCCTCTGGTCACCAGAGCTATATGCTCTAGAGGCACTCCCTATGTAGGCTGCATTGGCCTTTCCGTTGTGGCAGGGCTGACTACTCTGGTGTGCTTATAGGTGGGAATAGCCCCTAGCCTGGTTGGCTGCCAAGCCCTGCCTTGTGTGATCGCTGCTGGCCCACCGGTGGGTGGGTCTAGGTCCCAGTGTGGTTGGCTGCATGGTCTGAGGGATCCTGGGACTGCTGCCAGCCTGCTGGTTGGTGGGTAAGTGCTAGGCACTAACAGGTTAGAGGGAGGACTCCAAAATGGCACTTGCCAGCACCATGGTCCTTGTGGTAGAACGCACTCCCCAAAATCGCTGCCACCAGCATCAATGTCCCCAGTGGGAGTCCCAGTTGCCTCTTGCCTCTGTGGGAGGCTCTCCAGCCCTCTGGATCCCATATGCAAGCCCCACTGGGCTTCAAATCTAGAAGATCTGGGGCTCATCCTTCTGGTGCAGGACTCCTGGGTGGGTGGGGAGCCCAATGTGGGGATCAGATCTCCTCTCTCCTTAGAGAGAACCTCTGCAATTGTGATTCTCCTGTTTGTGGGTTGCTACCCTGAGTGTGTGGGTCTTGACTATTTTGCATCTGTGCCCCTCCTACTTGTCTCTTGGTTTCTTCTTTATATCTTTAGTTGTGAAAAACCTTTTCTGCTAGTATTCAGGTTGTTCTCATAGATAGTTGCTCTGTAAATAGTTGTAATTTTGGCCTGTGGGTGGAGGTGAAGCTTAGGGTCTTCCTACTCTGCCATCTTGGCCACTTCCTCCTAGATTTATTTTTTTTTCATATGGATATCCAATATTCCAGAACCATTTGTTGAAAAGATTATCCTTTCACCATCAAATTTACTTTTCTTCTTTGTCAAAGAGTATTTGACTGTATTTGTATGAATCTACGTCTGGGATCTCAAATCTATTTTATTGATCTATTTATTATTTTGCCAATACCACACTGTCTTGATTACCGTAACTACATAATAAGTCTTGCTGTCAGGTAGTGTCAATTGTCCAATTTTATTTTTCTTCCTCACTATTGTATTAGCTATGCCAAGAATTTTGTCCTTCCATATAACAACGATTTGTTATGAAACTCTCTCAAACCACTGGTATTTTGAAAATGGGAAATAATGTTCTGAAGGGTGATTTTGTAATAATTATTAAAGTGTAAAATATATTTTGTCTTTTACCTTGAAATTGTACTTCTGCTAATTAGACTAAAAATTATTAGGGATGTACACAAGAGTTTAAATAAGACTATTCTTCATACATTTTATTAAAAGAAAACTGAACAAAGTGAAGGATGTGAGCTATTAAAAGGTCAATTATACATTAATTATGTAATAAGTAGTTATAATACTATTTCCTAGACATTTCCCCAAAAGAGTAAATGATACACACAAAGGCTGATATATCCAAATTATGGACAGATACTCAGTAATTAAAATGTATGCTGTGCAATAATTTGTGACATGGAAGAGTTTGCTACCTATAGCTGATGAAAAAAGGCTATGAACCATTCGAGGTATACACTCCCAATTTTGAATTAAGAATAGCATATAACTATTTCTAGTATACAAAAAATTTAGTATGTACTGGTATACTTAATGCCACTGTTTAGGATTTCAGTAGGTACAGACAACTATAATCTGTCTCCACTGCATGAATCAGAAGGATTTATATAACCTGTATATAATCAATTAACAAAACAAAGATAAATATCTTGTAATTTAAAAAAGTAATGCATATATATAGTTTTTTCTCATAGCATATTCATGGCTTACAAAAAACCCCAGCAGTCTTCTTCCTCAACTTCCTGCAACCTCTAATCTGGATTCCCAGAATCTGTTTTAACTCTTTGAACTCTTTATCCGGGCTTTGCCTCCATATTACTATTACTTGATTTTTGAAATTTAGATGTATTGTTTTGACTTACTATCATGGTAGTTGAGGATTAGGCACTTCTGCACTACCCTATTCTCCATATATACACCATATATACATATGTATATGTATATTTACATATATATATTTGTGTGTGTATGTACATATATATATAAAATATGTAATAACAGTGTTCAATTTGAAAACACAGTATAATCTACTCTTTTTTCCTGAGATTCTGAAATTTCAAATTAGTGTTCTACAACTGGTTGATTTTTGCTTGTCTTCTCTTGGGCAGCCTTTTACTTGGAGACGTATGCTATTCACAGAGTTGTTATTTCTTTATTTCCATGCTTCAGCAGCAGGTTTCTCTGTGTTCTCATTCTGGTGCAGGTAACAATTGCCTGTTAAGTTCCCTGAATTCATCTCCCATTTTTCTTAAGGCTTTTATTTTCCGTATTTTGTTTTTTTTCCTTCATGTGGCATTTCTTTAACTATGTCTTTTAAGGCTTCCAATGATTATTTTTATTTCCTGTATTGTACTTTTAATTTTTAATAACTTTTATTCTCAGATGTTTCTTTTAATGTTATGTTATTTTTTATATAAATACCAAGACCTTCTAATTTCTCTACAGTATATTACATTTTAAAAAATGTTTTCTTCTCATTTCTTTGTTTGGGAGAATGTTTCTTCACCTCTCTTGATGATTTCTTCTGTGAGTTAGGAAACCTTTACCATAAAACACCTGATCTCTCTCAGCCCCCTAACCACAATGTAATAAGCCAGGGCAGGTGAATTTTGAAAACCAAATTGTGAGTTTCAGAGGTAAAAATGAGCGTGTATTACTCTGTGCCCTCCTTTTTTCTGTCTCTTGGAATCAAGTTGACTATCTAGGTCACACATTGCTGTGTTCCAGGCACAAGCTCTGTCCCTTAGAGGCAGGGGTGAGGGGAATTGGATGCAGCACTGGTATTTGTTGCCATGTTTGGATAATTCTGAGACCTGTATTAAGAAGCACACTTGCCTGTGAATATAAGTTGAAGTGCCCAGGAATAGTTTTATCCATCAGTAACAAAGATGACACTTTAATCTTATATTTGCCAACTCTCAGAGTTATTTCTCAATTAGTTTGATATTGACAGGCAAGGTAGGTATTGCTCATCACTCCTACCCCCATTAAGATATTAACAACCAGAATTATTATTTTCTCTCTCTGAATTACTGTTTTTTTAATTTGTTTGCTTTTATCTCTCTCCTATAGCTTCCCTCCAATACCAAATTTATATTTAAGAGTGAAGCAGTAAGAGCCATTAAAAGTTCATGTGAAGTGGTGAGATTTATCTAGCACAGGATTTCTCAACAGCAGCACTATTGGCATTTTGAACTGGGTATTCTTTGTTGTAGAGAGGCTGTCCTGTGCACCGTAAGATGTTTTAGCAACATCTCTAGTTTATAGCCATTGGATGTCAGTAGCATCCCCTCAGTTGTATTAAAAAAATGCCTCTAGACTTAGCCATATATCACCTGGGGGCAACATCACCCCCAGTGGAGAACCACTTATCTAGGGTGGCATGGGAAAAAGTTGGCAACATTTTTGTAAGACCCACAAGTATTAATTACCAGTAGGGTTTTTCATTCAAGTATTTAGTTTCTCTAGCTTCATAGAAAGTCTTGATGTCAGGTAGTCACTCTTCCAATTTTATTTTTCTTCTGACTTCTAAATATTTGGTTGATACATCTTTATTGACTTGTGTTATTCTATAATCTTTATCTCTTTAAAATCACCTTTCTGTTATTTTAAAGGGGTTCTGACCCAAAGAGGAGGCACATGTGTAATTATTTGTGAGTTAATTTGCATGTTTGAATAGAATACAGGCAGCATTTGTAGCCCAAAATGGCTCAGATATTCTAGGTTGTTTATTCATTTATTCACTTAAGAAATACTTATTTGAGGTATAGAGTTTCTGTAATTCAATGTTATCTATAAGACTTCAGAGAAGTAATGACATTAATGTCAAGCACAGATCACTCAGTTTCAGATTTTCGGATTATAAATTGCTACAAATATCTCTTAGTTTATAAGGAACGTAGCTATTTTTAGGTTATATGAGAAATCCAATTTAATAAAAAACATCTCTGGATCTGTTTAATCAGTATGAGATGGCCTGTTTATTTTCTTAATTATATACAGTAATTATGTAAAATGCCCCATAGAGTTTTCCTGATTGAAATAACTGGTTTTAAATACTTCCTGTTATGGACTGAACTTTATCACCTCAAAATTCATATGTTGAAGTCCTAAACCTTCAGAATATGACTTATTTGGAGATAGGTTCTTTAAAGAGGTAATTAAGTTAAAATGAGGTCATACTTGTGGGCCCTGATCCAATATGACCAGTGTCTTTATAAGAGAGAAGATTAAAATAGACAAACAGAGGGAAGACCATGTGAAGACGGAGGGAGAAGATGGCCAACTACAAGCCAAAAAGAGAGGCCTTAGAAGAAAGGAGTCCTACTTACATCTTCATTTCAGACTTATAGCCTCCAGAATTGTGAGAAAATATATTTCTGTCGCTTATGCCACCTAGTCAGCAGCACTTTGCTATGGCAGCCCTAGCAAACTAATACACCTCTTAAATGCTCACTTAAGTGACAGTAAAGGGAGAAAAGAGCATAAACCCACAAAGAGAGAAAAGGAGACAAAAGCAACAAATGGTTATTCATTTAGCATGTCAACCCAAGCTGGCAAAGGGGGATCCCTGAAAACACCAGTTCCCATCACAGAACTTGGAAAGATTTCAAGAACTGGTGTGAAAGTGGGAAAGAGGGCAGATTCAAAACCTGTATAAGAAACTGCAGCACTGTAGCGCCCCGAGATTCCACCCTGACCTCCACTTCCACATCATGATCGCATTTCACACTATAAGAAGGCTTGGAGGCATTAAACCAGAGTTTGTACTCAGAAACAAAGGCGTTAAGACAGCTGAAGACAGGAAAAATAAGACCTCCACTCTGCCTGCACTCCTGCCCTATCACTTGTCTCACATAATGATGACAGCCAGGCATTCTACTTTGGCATGACGTTAGAACATTTGTCATTGAGCAAATAATAAAGCCACTTACAAAGTAACAATACATAATTGCACTTAATATGTAATATGCATATAGATCCGTCTTAAGTTAAATATATAGTAATTATTAACCTTAATAAGAATTCTATGGATTAGGTGCTCTTACTGTTATTTTATTTTCTATTTGCACTCAATACACCGAAGGTTCCAAGAGGGCCAACGATTGGAGATTGAGTCATTTTCTCACTGATTTGTTTCTAGTATGAAAATATATATCTCAAAATAGGAGCTCAATAAATATTGGATGAACAAAGGAATGCTTGAATTCTTATTTCAAAGATGAAGAAACTAAATCACATAAGAGTTAAGTATTTTAAGCTGTAAAAAATAGTCAAAAGACACTCCTAAACCTTTTCACTTCCGAAATCCTATAGATATTAATAGCTGGAGGCCTTTCACTAGAGCTCACCTTTATTATCCACCACTCTGCAAGGCATACTCATGGAATTTTTGTTGTTTTTTTATAGAGCAATAATTTAGGTACAGTAAATTTCCCTTTTTTATGTGTACAATCCTAAGAACTTTCAAAACTGTATAAAGTCATGTAAACTCCCTCCAGAATCAAGACAGAGAATATTCTCATCATCCCTCAAAATTATCTCACATCTTTATAAACAAACCTCTTTTCCCATTCCCAGCCTTTGGCAACCACTGATCTGTTTTCTGTCCCTATACTTTTGCCTTTTGCAGAAGTTTGTATAAATGTAATCATTAAATGTCTTGTGTGACTGGTTTCCTTAACTTAGCAAGATGCTTTTGAGATGTCCCCCATGTACACTTTTTACATTTTTTAATGTGTCAGTATTTCATTCCTTTACACTGCTAAGTAGTATTCTATTAAGTAAATACATCACATTTTCTTTATTCATAAGTTGATGGATATTTTGTTTTCAGGTTTTGACAATTATGAATAAACCTGCAATAATCATTGGTGTGCAGGCTTTCATGTAGGCATACATCTTTATTTCGCTTGGGCAAATACTTATGAGTATTGGATTGCTGAACCATATGATAAAAGTACGCTTAACTTTTTAAGACACTGCCAAACCATTTTCCACAGAGGATGTTCTTTTTGCATTGACACCAGATGCTTCAAAATGTCCCTAGCAGTTAGCATTTACAGTTTGCTTCTCTTTATTTTCATTTCTTCCTTTCCTTTGCCCTTTCTTTCTGTCTGTCTCCTCCTTTCCCTTCTTCCTTTCTTTCCTTTCTGCCATTCTCTTGGGTATATCGTGGTACCTCACAGTGGATTTAATTTTTATTTCCCTAATTAAGCATCTCCTCATATGCTTATTTACCATGCCTACTCATGAATGTTTTATTCACATAAACCTAGGTTTGAATCTCAACTCTGTCTCTTCAAGAAAAATTTTAACCTTGTTCAGTTTAGTTAGTGCAGTTCATGCTTAAAATGCAATAAAATGTTTTTATGAGGATTAAATAGGTTCACACATGACACACACATATCCTACACGAACAATACATGTTATTTTCCTTCCTCTTACTCAAGTTTTCATCTTTTCCTTTCTATGTTCAGAGGTACCACCTTCTGTAGGAATAAATCACAAGTACCCACAGACTGTCCTAACTCTGCTACTTCCAATCTTTCTTTCCTTGTGTTCATCTTATAGGCTACTCATTTTTCTTCAAAACTTACTTGATATGTCAATGTTCTGCTGAAAAACTCTAGACACTTCCCCATAGCCTATGGAAAAAATGTATGATTTAAGCTTGTTCTTAATTTCCTTCAGAGTCTTTCCTGACTGGCTCTCTCCAATCTTATTTCAGATTAATCATATTTGTCTAAGGTAGTAAGTACACCGTGGCTTTATTGTTATTTATTATTTTCCCAAATAATGTATTTGCCTCCGCCTTTCTGTACTTTTACTTGTTCTCTCTCTTGTAATTTACTTGCGTATTTCTCATCTAAATCTCAGCAACTTTTAAGTTTCATGAGGACAGAGACTATGTCTGTCCTGTTAACCCTGAAGTATTTCCCTGGAACCTTGAGTAGAGTGTGGCACAGGTTACATGCTAAGTTAAAAGTTTGTTAAATGAAGAAGGAAGGAATACACTCTACTGGCATGTTATCTACTTCCTGTTTTATTTCAGAGGGACTTATTTTTCTCTGACTTCTAATATCATTTTTTTGCCTTTAACTCTCATGGAGAGTAAAACGTTTTAAAAAAAGATTCTTAAACAATATTAGGCTTTTAAAAATAATGTAGATCAACAATAATATGCCACCAGTACATATGTTCATGCTCTGTTTCCCCAACTTAATTGAAAGTTGTTTGAGAATAAGAACCAATTTATTTCTCTAAATTTCCTGTGCCACTGAAGAAAATAAAATGCAAACAATGATATAGATTGGCTTTCTTTGTGAAATAATAGGATTAAGCAAATGGCTTACAGACCATAAGACTATGGACTGAACTTGTTGGTTGTAACACATTATTGATGTCTAAGCAGAAGAAAAAAAGAAAAACAGGGGTATAGTCATTGAATAGAAAACTCTTCCTACTGGACAAAGAATATATGGGAAGAAGGAAAGCTTGGAAAAACTAAACAAGAGAAGCTTTTGAGTAAGGATTTATATGGCATGGAAACAGATTTTCTTGACATTTTTTTTTCTCATGTTGTTGGACTCTTTTTTCTTAAAAAAAAACTATACTGATATTCAGATTATACTACAAAATACATATAAAACTAGATTTCAAGCAGTTGCTTAGTAGATTTTATTTATCTTTCTACTGTTTTATTTCACTTCATGTTTGGAAGAGTAAGAAAGGCTAATTTTTTTTCCTGAGATAGTAAACATCCATTAAATCTTACCTATTCAAAGTGTTTAGGTATTATCTAGAAAAGGTAGCACGGAATCATCTTGAACTCTTCAACTTGCCTGTGTTTAAAAACGAATCTTGTGATTTCAGTTTTCATGAAGAAAGACCCCAGTATCTGGAAAGGAAAAGGGCTGAGTAGTAGTATTCATGTACCATACTCAAAACTCATTCTCAATGCTGTTTACACAGTACAGAAAAGTTCACTGTCTTTTGTGTTTTCTATGCATTTCTTTCCTTCAAAATGCTTATTTATATTCCTCTTATTTGAACCAGGTCCTAACCCATATAATTCTAAATTTACTTATTTATTAATTTTTTTGGTCTGCGTTGGGTCTTCGTTGCTGTGCATGGGCTTCTCATTGCGGTGGCTTCTCTTGTTGCAGAGCACGGGCTCTAGGTGCGCAGGCTTCAGTAGTTGTGGCGCACGGGCTTAGTTGCTCCGCGGCATGTGGGATCTTCCCGGACCAGGGCTCGAACCCGTGTGCCCTGCATTGGCAGGCGGATTCTTAACCACGGCGCCACCAGGGAAGCCCTGTATAATTCTTTAGGTAACATTTTATTGTACAAGATCAAGAAGAAGGAAAAAATATTCTGAGTAAATAATGATTCCTGGTACCATTTTGTTCTAGATCTGCAAACCATTATTTAAATATTAATTTTTCTTGGACTTCTCTGCTAAATAAAATGCTATTCTCTGCTAATGAGCATAAGCATTCTTAAAATGATAAACAAAACTTCAAAAACATTAAACTTTAAAAATATTAAACTACTATGTTATCACCAATAAATAATGCTGCATTATAATTATGAAGCTCTACGTGGTAAGTCTGCCTCTTGTGCCTGAGGGCATAGACAGGAGTGAAGAACATGCAGAGCTCATTACAGTCCTAGGCAAGAATGAAGAAGGGAACATGGAGTTGATAACACATGCCCCCAGTGACAAACAGAAAAATACTCTCAGCCACAACCACCCCAGTCTGCCTAAGAAACAATCAGGATGCAACCCCTTACCACTTTCATCTCTGTTCTGTCAGTGACCACAAGAAATCCCAAACTCCCGGGATGTCGCTCATGACCCATCTCTTCCATTTCTACGTAGTTCTATACATTCCCTAATCTAACCCCACATGCACCCTTTCCCAACTCCAAAACATCTACTGCCAATGTAATTAAAGTATGTTATATCTTGAGCCTCCGCTCTGTTTCTTTCAGCATCTATATATATCTGATTGAAATATGTATCTCCCTTGAGAACACTGCTTTGGCTGAAAGTCTCTCAAGGGGCTGCTTTTTTGTTCCTCCCACACCACTCTTAAATTGGGCTTGTGATGAGACAGCTACATTCCTAACTCCTCACTGCCAATTTCAGATCATTGTCTTAGCCACATTGATCTCTCAGAACAATCAGTATTGAAGTACATATCATTAGACCACACCAACTGTCTTCAATAAGTTAAATTATTTCAAGGCATGTGATATCTATGACACTACAAATGTGGCAAACTGTCTAACTACATTCTTTAAATGGTATTTTCTTCTTCTGGTTGAAAACATGATTCTCAGTTCAGTTTTCACTAGACTGAAGTCCCTGGACAAGTAGGTTCCATGGATAAGTGCCAGTTCATAAATTGTTTATCATATATCTGTAATATACTATATAATATAATATAAGAAACATAAGAAAGTACTTAGTCTCCGGGGAATTAACCTAGCAGTGTGCCTTAACCTAACAGAAGCTGACTGCTCAAACTGAAAGATGCCATACTCCTTGGTAATGAGCAATACTTTTTTACTTTTTTTAACATCTTTACTGGAGTATAATTGCTTTACAATGGTGTGTTAATTTCTGCTTTATAACAAAGTGAATCAGCTATACATATACACATATCCCCATATTCCCTCCCTCTTGCATCCCCCTCCCACCCATATCTCTCTATTTTTCAATGAAGTCTTGGAAGAGAGGCCATGACAGCATGAAACTGAGATTTAAATAACTTTACAAGTGGATTGTTTGTAAATATTAAAAGGCCATAAAGTTAACAGACTTTGACTAAACATATGACTGCATTTTATGATAGGATAATGTAGTATAAATATTTTGCACATCTTATTTCAATAAGATGTCTTTACGAACCTATAGTACACTTAGTTGATTATTAAGTTATTAATTACATTGTTACACTTATTGACAATTCAAATTATCTTTTGGTTTACAACATCTCAAATTCTTAGATTCTCATTTAAAAAAATGATTAAATCTCTAGATGATCTTGAAACTCACCCCATTCTTCTGTCTCTTAATGTGTAAAGATTCATTATCTAACTTGTTGAATAATTCCCTTTGTCTCTATTAACTCAAAAATTCCTTATGAAAAATAACTTAAAAAAAATAACATAGTTAGAATGAATTATTTTTCTTGAGGAAATGAAAGTAGTTATCTTGGTAACCCATATCTGTATATTAGTTAGTCTTGATCATCATTCTATAAATTTATTTAGACTTTTTTTCTTTTTGGCCACACCATGCGGCATCAGTATGCGGGATCTTAGCTCCTGACCAGGGATCGAACCTGTGCCCCCTGCAGTGGAAGGGCAGAGTCTTAACCATTGGACCGCCAAGGAAGTCCCTAGATTTTTAGGTAACTTGAGAAAATACATAGTGACTCACCTTCCATTTGAATGTATTTATTTCAGGGAGATTTTCTTGGATAATAAAATTTACAGCTTTAATATTGAATGCTTATTTGGATAATGCATTAGCAGAACCAATGTACACCCATACACACATATATATATACATATATATGTGTGTGTGTATATGCATATAATTGATATATATTAATCATTAGAAAATTGCTGAGATAAGCAACATTAGAAGGGCCAACATCTTAAAGGAGGAAACCACAGAAAGAAGAGCTGACCGTTCTACAGTATCTTTTTCCCAGGGCTGCCAATTCCAAGCATGGGGCGAAACTGTGAAAAATATTTGCCCAGGAAACAGGCTGCTCATAAATTTGCATTTCAAGTCTTGATCTTACAATTTGTTTCACATTTTTTCTGCTTTAGCCCTCCTTTTAGCCCATCAGTTGTTCCATTTGCTGTGTGTATTTTAATTATTGTTTATTGGTGACTATATTAGTTTCCTGTGTATGCTGTAACAAATCGCCACAAACTTGGTGACTTAAAAAACCAGAAGTGGGGGCTTCCCTGGTGGCGCAGTGGTTAAGAATCTGCCTGCCAATGCAGGGGACACGGGTTCGAGCCCTGGTCTGGGAAGATCCCACATGCTGCAGAGTGGCTAGGCCCGTGAGCCACGACTACTGAGCCTGCGCGTCTGGAGCCTGTGCTCCGCAATGGGAGAGGCCGCGACAGTGAGAGGCCCGCGCACCGCGATGAAGAGTGGCCCCTGCTTGCCGGAACTGGAGAAAGCCCTCGCACAGAAACGAAGACCCAACGCACCCAAAAATAAATAAATAAATAAATTTATTAAAAAAAAAAACAAAAAAAACCAGAAGTATATTCTCTGACAGCTCTGGAAGCCAGAAGTCTGACATCAGTTTCACTGAGCTGAAATCGAGGTACTGCAGGGCTTCACTCCTTTTGGAGGCCATCAAGGAGAATTCATTTCTTGCCTTCGCCGGCTTCTGGTGGCCGTCAGCATTCCTTGACTTTTGGTTGCATCACTCCAATCTCTGCCTTCCTGGTCACACTGCCTCTGTGTATGAAATCTCCTCCTGCGTCTCTCTTATTAAGGATGCCTGTAATTGGATTTAGGGCCCACTGGGATAATCCAGGTTAACCTTGCCATGTCAATGCTTAATTTAATCACATCTGCAATGACCCCTTTTTCTCATAAAGCAACATTTATAGGTTCCAGGGATTAGGATATCTTTGGGTGCCATTACTCCAGAGTTAACCTACATTTGGATTTAACAGAGCATAGTAAAAATTAAAACTTTCAGGATGTATGTGGATCCACAAACTCTTTCATTTTATATTAAAATAAACAAGTTTGACTTGTTGAGGGACTTTAACTTCCAACTTCTCTGGAGTAAAAGAGTATCAGATTTTTCTTTCCTACCTGAAAACAACAAGAACAACAAACATAAAACAAAATACAATGTTTTTTGAGACACTGGTCATCTGGCAATAAAGGATAATGTTTCCTGAGACATTTGGGGAAGAAAACAATGTGTGTTACAGCTGTCCCAGCTTATCAGGCTGTGGGATAGGAAGAGGAAGTTGAGGCAGAGACCAGCATACTTCCTAAATTAAGGAGATAAAGCTATGAGTCAGGGGAGTCCAAGGCATCTAGAATCCATAGTAAAATTCTCTGATTCTGATAGGAGAGAGCTATACCAAGAAAGAACCCTGGACATTTGCAGAAGGGCTCCAACAAGAATTCAAAAGAATGGTGCTCAGTGCACGCATGGGAGAAAGCTATGTATGTCCGGAGGCTAGGGAGAATTAGAACAGTGCTGCTGCTTCTTTTTTTAAAATAAATTTATTTATTTATTCATTTATTTAATTTTTGGCTGCATTGGGTCTTCACTTGCACGCGGGTTTTCTCTAGTTGCTGAGAGCGGGGGCTGCTCTTCGTTGCAGTGCGCAGGCTTCTCATTGCGGTGGCTTCTCGTTGCAGAGCACAGGCTCTAGGTGCATGGGCTTCAGTAGTTGTGGCACGCGGGCTTCAGTAGTTGTGGCTCACGGGCTCTAGAGTACAGGCTCAGTAGTTGTGGCTCACGGGCTTAGTTGCTCTGCAGCATGTGGGATCTTCCCAGACCAGGGCTCGAGCCCGCGTCCCCTCCATTGGCAGGCGGATTCTTAACCACTGCGCCACCAGGGAAGCCCGAGCAGTGCTTCTTAATCAGGGGTAGTTTGCACCCTAGGGAACATTTATCAATGTCTGGAGACGTTTTCGGTTGGCATGACTGGGGTGGTGCTATTGACTTCTAGTCCATAGGGGCCGGTGTTGCTACTAAATATCCTACAATGCACAGGACTGCCACTGGCTCCACATTATAGAATTCCAGATCAAAATATAAATAGTGCCAGGATGGAGAAACCAGGGACTATAAGGGACAATACCTGTACTACACAAGGCTGGGAACAGGGCCCATTCCCACCAGTCAGTCTAGAAATATTCATAATTCAGGTTAGAAGTACTAAAAACATCTTGCTTGATAAGAGAATACTTAGAACTGCTCTGCAGTACCTGACAGGATCAAATTGTTTCCAAATAAATTAACTACAGCTCAGAAGAAACGTGAAGAATTGTTTAAAGAAATACAAAAATATTCAGCACCCAACAAGGTATAATTAATAATATCTGGTAACCAATAAAAGATTATGAGGCATCCAGATGTTAGAGGAAAATCAGTTTTTCACCATTGAATATGGTGTTAACGGTAGACTTTTCATATGACTCTACTGTGTTGAGGTAACTTTCCTCTATACCTAATTTGTTGGGGTTTTTAAAAGACTTTACAAAAAGTAGAGCAGTTTTAGGTTCACAGCAAAATTGAAAGGAAAACAGAGATTTCCCATATGTCCTTGTCCACCACACATGCATAGCCTCCCCCATTATCAACATCCCTCACTAGACTGGGACATTTGTCACAATTGATGAACCGACATTGACACATCATAATCATCCAAAGTCCATAGTTTAAATTAGTGTTCACTCTTGTGTTGTACATTCTATGCATTTGGACAAATATAAACACATGTACCCATCATTATAGTATCATAAAGAATATTTTCACTGCCCTAAAAACCCTTTGTGCTACTTCTCCCTTCTCTCAATTCCTGGCAACCACTGATTTTTTTTTACATCTCCGTAATTTTGCCTTTTCCGGAATGTCATATAATCTGAATCATAGAGTATGTAGCCTTTTCAGATTGGCTTTTTTCAGCTAGTAATATACATTTAAGGCCCCTCTGTGTCTTTTCATGACTTGATAGCTTTGGCATCAAGGTGATGCTGGCCTCATAAAATGTGTTTGGAAGTTCCCTCTTCTATTTTTGTAAGAGTTTAAGAAGCTTTGTTATTATTTCTTCTTTAAATCTTTGGTAAAATACACCCGTGAAGCCATTTGGTTGTGGCTTTTCTTTGTGAGAAATTTTTCATTACTGATTCAATCACCTTACTGTTAAGACTTTTCATTTCTTCTTGATTCAGCCTTGGCAGGTTATAATTTCTAGGAAATTACCCATTTATTCTAGGTTGTCCAATTTGTTGGTGTATAATTGTTTATAGTAGTCTCTTATAATATCTTAAATTTCTGTGGCATCCATTGTGATGTTTTAATTTATTTCTCATTTTATTTACTTGAGTCTTTTCTTTTTTTCTTGGTTAGTCTAGCTAAGTGTTTGTTGATTTCATTTATCTTTTTAAAAAAAACCACCGCTTAGTTTTGATGATTTTTTCCTATTGTTTTTCTATTCTGTATTTCATTTATTTCTGCTTTAATCTTCATTATGTTTTTTTTTTGTCTGCTAATTTTTTAGTTTGTTCTTATGCCCAATGTTGCCACTTTTGTTCAACATAGTAATGAAAGTCCTAGACAGAGTATTAAGGCAAGAAAAAGAAATAAAAGGCCTGGAAATTAGGAAGGAAGAAGTAAAATTATCTGTTGGCAGGTGACATGATCTTACATATAGAAAACCTTAATGAGAACACTGATACCCACACCCACACCCACACACACACACTGTTATAGCTAATAAAAGAATTCCATAAAGTTGCAGCATACAAAGAAATATAAAAAATCAGTACATTTTTGTACATCAAAATGAACTATCCAAACCCTTATTTATAGTAGCATGTAAAAGAATAAAGTACTTAGGAATAAAGTTAACTGAGTATGTGAAAGTCTTGTACATTGAAAACTATGAAACACTGAAAAAAGAAATTAAAGCAGACACAAATAACTGGAAAAACATCCCAGGTTCATGGATTAAAAGAATTAATATCATTAAAATGTCCATACTACTTGAAGTGATCTACAGATTCAATGTAATCCCTATCAAAATTCCAGTGCCATTTTTTACAGAATATTTAAAAAATCCTAAAATTTATATTGCACCATAAAAAACCCGGAATAAACAAAGCAATTTTAAGCAAGAAGAATGAAGCAGGAGGTATCACACCTGCTTATTTCCAAATATATTACAAAGTTGCAGTAATAAAAGCAGTACAGTGTTGGTGTAAAAACCAACATGTAGATCAGTGGAGCAGAATAGAGGACCCAGAAATAAGTCCACACATTGTGCTCAACTTATCTTTGACAAGAATGTCAAGAATACACAATGGAGAAAGAATGGTCTTGTCAATAAATAATGCCAGGAAAACTGGATATTCACATTTAAAGGAACAAAATTGGATCCTTATTGGCAACATTCACAAAAATTAACTCAAAATAAACTAAAGATTTAAACATAATACCTAAAATCATAAAACTCTTAGAATAAAAGATAGAGGAAAAGCTTCTTGACGTTGGTGTTGACAATGATTTCTTGGATATGACACCCAAAGCATAGGCAACTAAAGCAAAAAGAGACAAGCAGGGCTATGTCAAACTAAAAATCTTCTCCACAACAAAGGAGACAATCAACAAAATTAAAAGGCAATCATTGGAATGGGAGAAGATATTTGCAAGCCATGTATTTGATTAAGGGTAATATCCAAAGTATGTAAGAAATTCCTACAACTCAATAGCAAAACAAAAACAAAAACGAACAAACAAAACCCCACAAAACACCTAATAACCTAATTAAAAAAGAGGCAAAGGATCTGAATAAACATTTTTACAAAGAAGTCATACACATGTCCAACAAGTACATGAAAAAGTGCTCACCATCACTCTTCTTCATCACAAAAAATGCAAATCAAAGCCACAATGAGATATCAGCTCATACCTGTTAAAAGCGCTATCATCAAAAAGATAGGAGATAAGTGTTTTTGGGGACCCTTGTGTACAGTTGGTAGGAATGTAAATTGGTGCAGTCACTATGAAAAAGGAATGAAAGCTCCCAAAAAAATTGAAAATAGAACTACTGTATGATTCAGCAATCCCACTTCTGAATATATACCCAAAGGAATTGAAATCAGGATCTCAAAGGGGTATCTGCACTTCTATGTTTACTGCAGCATTATTCTCCATACGCAAGGCATGGAAGCAATCTAAATGCCCATCAATGGATGAATGGATAAAGAAGATGTCGTATATACATGCAATGAAGTATTTTTCAGCTTCAAAAAAAGAAGGAAATCCTGCCATTTTTGACAACATAGATGACCCTGAATTATTTTATGCTTAGTGAAATAAGTCAGACATAGAAGTACAAATACTACATGGTACCACTTACCTGAGGAATCTAATATAGTCAGACTCATAGAAGCAGATAGTAAAATGGTGGTTGCCAGAGATTTGGGGGAGGGGGATATGAGTATGAAGCAAAGGATACTAAGTATCAGTTATACAAAATGAATAAGTCCTAGCGATCTGTTGTACAGATTACTGCCTATAGTGCAAAATATTGTATTGTATAATTAAAAAGTTGCTAAGAGGATAAATCTTATATTAGGTGTTCTTATCACAAAATAATGATAATAATAACAAAGGAAGAAGATGAGAAGACACTTTTAGAAATGATGGATATGTTTATGACATAGAATGTGGTGATGGTTTTACAAATGTATACTTATCTCCAAACTCATCAAGTTGTATACAATAAATATGTACAGCTAGTTTTTGTCAACCATACCTAAATAAAATTGTTTTAAAAAAAGATTATGAAGCATCCAAAGAGGTAGGAAAATATTGATCATAATAATAAAACTAATCATTCAATCAAAATTGAATGAGAAGTGAGGCAGTTGTTATAATTAGCAGAGAAGGTTATTAAAATAGGGTTATAACTGTATCTCAAAGGTTCAGAAGTTAAGTAGGTGCACGGAAATTGTCTTTTTTCCATTATCTTAATTTAACCAACATGTTAAACTTCAAAGCCAAATAAGTGCTGTTTACATAGTCAATATTTATTTAGAGTCACACAAATATTTAACATTTTGTATGTTCTTTCCTCCTTTCTCTATTTGTTATTTTCCATTCAGAACCATTTTTTATCTTGAAGTATTTCTTCAATTATTTTTATAACAATGGTTAGTTCATGTTAAATTTAATTTTAGCTTCTCTAAAATTTATTTCAGTTTCATTTTGAAGAATTTTTTTTGCATTTTAAGAAGTTATTATTTTCTGACTTTCATTATTTCTATTGACCCTTTTACTGTGGTTTTATCTTTGCTACTTTGATGGTAATATATATATTTTTCTGTCCTTGCTTTTAATATTTTTTTCTGGGCCTTAAGGCTTTTTTATTCCTCTGCTATGCCTGATTTTTCTTTTTATTTATCCTATTTGTGGTTTTTAATACAGACTAAGTCTATATGTACATCATCCTTTCAAGTGTATGTGTGTATAATTTCTTAAAACAGCATCTCTGTCATTGTCTCTTTTTTCATTGAGGGATTCCAATTACATGGGCACTAAACTTTTTTTAAAAACAATTTGCTATACGAGTCGATGCTCTTTTATGTATTTTTTATACTTGTTTTTGTCTCATCAGTGTGGATATTTACTTCTGCCCACTCTTCCACATCACTATTATTACCTGCTGCTGTCTTGAATACTATCACATTAATCTGTTTATTTCTTAAGTTTTATGATTTCCTTTTGCCTTTCTAAAATTTCTATCACATAATGTAGAGTACAGATTTCTGGGAGTAATTTTTCTCCTCATCACTTATATTCTGTGAATAAATTAATCACAGTTGTTTTAAAGATCCTGTCTGATAACTCCTGGGTCTGTTTCTGTTGTCGGCCCCACCGAGCATACAGGACTGTTGCATAGATGAAATCAGATAACTGAAAGAAAGTACTTTGAAAAGAATAAAGTCTGATGTATTTTACAATGTAAGAAATGATTTTCTGGGTTTATCTGACTTAGTTATTCGAAAACATCTGTTAAGAGCTCTTCTTTTGTCATTTGGCCTTGTTTATCAGCCTGCTTGTTTATTTTTTACTGAATGACTGGAATTGCATATTTTAAAAATGTAGAAGTTCTTAATAAGTGTATCTTCCTGCAGAGAGGAATTAACATTTTTCTACAGGTAATTATAGTAGGTTAAGATTTCTTTTACCTAAGCAGTGATTGAATTGATTCATGTGAAAATTTAGTTTTGAAGAGGGCTGGACCATTCGACTATAATTCTAATGTATAGCCTTTCTGGAGTTTTAATTGAAGTCAAGGAAATTTGCTGGGGGGCACTCCTCCTTGGACATTTTTAAAGTGTGTTTCCTCAATCGATGAGACTGCCAAAAGCACTGCCGAGTGACTAGCACCCTAGCTACTGTGTTCTGCTTGGAATCAAGGTCTCTTGATTGCCAAGCTTAGGGGTTATTAAATGTATTGAGGGGAAAAGTGTCACAGAATGTGGGGCCTGTTCCTCTTCAGGCCTCTTTTCTCCTTGAATTTGATTGCTCCTACATTTACTCTCTTGGTAGACATTCACTGCCAATTTTATCTCTTCAACCATGTGACACTTCTGCAACACCTATGCTTTTACTTTCTCTTTGACCCCTATGCCCCAGTTTTCCAACTGGTAAATATCTCTGGTATAAAAGGCAGCGATAGATGTTGGGCTAACCTCAGTGTATGCATAAACATATTTGTATGATTGTCAAGAAAAGAAGAAGCAACATAATTTTCCATCAGACTACATTTTTTGATGTGAATGCATACACCAAAAAATTTTAGCCCATTGTGCTAGCTTCAGCCTCTGGGACCCAATGATGGCCATTATTTTAAAAGGTGAGTAACTAGAAATTCCTTTTAATAATGTCATAGATCAAAAAATTCAAATATCCAGGAAATAGTAATGCTGGAGTAGATTCATTATAAACAGGCTGCCTACCCACCACCTAATCATATCATCCTCAGAGCTTCCATAATAGCCTTCATCAAATTCTTAAGAAATTCACTGATGTGGTAATGGTTTCAGGCATCATTGTTTAAAAAATCAGAAATGTTGGAAAAAGATATTGAAGATAAAGTTTGTTCCCTGACTGTTAAGATGTTGAGGTGACTGAGACCAGAAAGTGACATATAGCTGGCATAGATCAAGTGAATAAGGATTTCATACCAGGCAGCTGTGTGACGTGATAGATAGTGAGAAAGTTCTGACCATAGGGATATTTTTTCATGTGTGAATTGAGTTTGTAGTCCCTAAAACCAAAGTAGATTTCCTTTTCATTACTGTCTTCCACAATAAACAACAATAGGGGTTTCTTCACCAAGAGGGCGCAGTGTGATTTTTCCAATACAGATTTGTTGCTTGTTCATTATAGCTCCTGGTCCAGGGTGGGATAAAGATATCACTTTATCACTTAATCATAATCATGAGAGTGTTACCACAATATACTCATACAGAGAGAGAAATATTTACAAAGATAAATAGTACAAATCTCAGAAAAATATATGAATGATCCTCATTAAGGAAGATGTGTTTTTCTAAAACACATGTGTGTGTATACAAACGTGTGTGTATACGAAAACATGTGTGTATACAAAAAAATCAGCTCCAACAAAATATCTTTTCTGTGAAGAAACCTGGAAATTCTTAATAGTCACATGTATTATACTTGGTAGAAGTTTTGAAGTTCAAATTTGTCTTTATCATGGGTCAGGTAAAATTCTGGGCATGATTTCCTTCCCCAGTCATTTCTGTAAGTTGAAGGCTAGAGCCTAGGTTTCTGTTACTCTGGCAGTACTGTCTCCTATATCCACTCCAAGAGCTATGGAGACAGTCCACATTGTTTTGTCATTTACTAGTAAATCTGTGTGGAGGTGTCTCAAAATGTGCAGGTTTTCAGTTCTTCCTCGGTGATTCTGATGTTGACTATACTTGGGAGAAAATGGACTAGGGAGAAAGTGAACAGTAAGAGTAGAAAATGCCCTAAGGCCATTTGTGACCACCTAGAGGGGTGGGATAGGGAGGGTGGGAGGGAGACGCAAGAGGGAGGACATATGGGGATATATGTATATGTATAGCTGATTCACTTTGTTATAAAGCAGAAATTAACACACCATTGTAAAGCAATTATACTCCAATAAAGATGTTAAAAAAAAAACTTTCATTCCACAAAAAAACAAACAAACAACATTCATTTAAGGTAGAATATTTTAGCTCAGCAAAAGATATAATTTAGGATAAACTGGTAAAGTGTGAAAAATAACTGAGGAACTGAATGCAAAAAGCATTTAAAAAACCAGATGTTGGTCAGATATTTGGAACGTTGCTAAAGAAGCCAAGTAAAGGGAAAATTGAAAAATGTCTATTTGATTTAATGATCTGAGCAAGGTCATTTCAGTGATGTGGTGGAGAAAAAAGCAAAAAAATGGAATAATTTTAAAAGGGAGGGGACAATGAAGAGAAAATATTAGTCATTCACTCAGTATTTACTGAAGAGAAGTTAAAGTTATATGCAAAAACATTTCTTTGGAAACCTAACTTCCTAGACTAAAATGCTTCTATTTTTTTCAAATGTTCCAACTTCAAAATGTCTTACATCACTTGCCTAAAACTTCTCATACATATCAATAACATAATTTGTTAAGAAAATTGTTACGTCCTAAGCATAATAGTTGTAGATGTAGCTGAGAGATGGTAGCAAATGTCTATTGTAAATAGTCTATTATAATTTACTTTTAAAAAATTGGAGTCTGTTTTATATAGCTAAAATGTTTCATGAAATATCCATCAATTTTGTTTTCTATCAACCATTTCACTAAAAACAAAGAGAAAAACACATTATAGTGTTCTAAAAGCAAGTCAAGGAAATATGGACTGGAGTGACAAAGAGTATCTGAGCATGATGTAAATAAATAGCAAAGACTAGAAAAAGACAGCCAAAACCTTTTTAGTTTATACCAAATATTGTGTCAATCTTTTCTTTAAAATGTAACTCTGCAGCAACTTTGATATCAAGAAAGTTAATATGACGATATTCAAAGTAAAAATCTAGTCTGCTAAATACAGGTTAAAATCGAAATAAAGTATACTCACAGATACATATCTTTAAACATAATCACTTAAAATACATATTCATCAGAACTAATTCATCTAACTCCAGTCACATCTTATTTTAAGTTCAGAAGCACTGGCAATTTTTGCCTTTATTATGAGGAAAGAACAATCACATTAGCAAGCCTTGTCATTCTCCAAGTTATGAGTTTAATACGACATTTGGAAAAGTGCTTTGCTGTGACTAGAATAGCAATGTTGATTTTACATTTTAGAACAAGCTTCAAAACACATACAGTGAGAACAGTTTCATACAGGGATTTATTTTTCCTCCCATTTCAATTTGAATGTGAGTTAAATTCTAAATTACAGTAATTGTGAACTGTTTCCATGTAACTATAAAGTTTCAAATTGTGGGCTAAGTCTTATTCTGGAAGCAGAATCTCATCAATAGAAAATGATTTTCAAAACTGCTATTATTGATTTTTAGTCCAAGATACTTCCTTTATACGCAGGGCAAATGCCAATGATTACATATTATATCAGAAGTATTAAAATGAATACACTTGCCACACTCCAATTCCAATGTGGTAAAGAAGAATTTTTGTTAGTCCAACCTTTTTAAGCGATTATATCTAGTTTTAGAATTGAAACTTGTATAGATCCACACTTAAGGACATTTTGAAGAAAACAAAAAGGATGACTAATACAGTTTATTTTTTTTAAGATCTTTATTAGAGTATAATTGCTTTACAATGGTGTGTTAGTTTCTGCTTTATAACAAAGTAAATCAGCTATACATATACATATATCCCCACATCTCCTCCCTTTTGCATCTCCTTCCCATCCTCGCTATCCCACCCTTCTTGGAGGTCACAAAGCACCGAGCTGATCTCCCTGTGCCATGCGGCTGCTTCCCACTAGCTATCTATTTTACATTTGGTAGTGTATATATGTCCATGCCACTCTCTCACTTTGTCCCAGCTTACCCTTCTCCCTCCCCATGTCCTCAAGTCCATTCTCTATGTCTGCGTCTTTATTCCTGTCCTGCCCCTAGGTTCTTCAAAACCTTTTTTTTTTTTTTTTTTTTTTTAGATTCTATATATATATGTGTTAGCATACAGTATTTGTTCTTCTTTTTCTGACTTACTTCACTTTGTATGACAGACTCTAGGTCCATCCACCTCACTACAAATAACTCAATTTCGTTTATTTTTATGGCTGAGTAATATTCCATTGTATATATGTGCCACATCTTCTTTATCCATTCATCTGTCAATGGACACTTAGAGTGCTCCCATGTCCTGGCTATTGTAAATAGAGCTGCAATGAACATTGTGGTACATGTCTCTTTTTGAATTATGGTTTTCTCAGGGTATACGCCCAGTAGTGGGAATGCTGGGTCATATGGTAGTTCTATTTTTAGTTTTTTAAGGAACCTCCATACTGTTCTTTATAGAGGCTGTATAAATTTACATTCCTACCAACAATGCAAGAGGGTTCCCTTTTCTCCACACCCTCTCCAGCATTTGTTTGTAGATTTTTTGATGATGGCCATTCTGACTGGTGCGAGGTGATACCTCATTGTAGTTTTGATTTGCATTTCTCTAATGATTAGTGATGTTGAGCATCCTTTCATGTGTTGGTTGGCAATCTGTATACCTTCTTTGGAGAAATGTCTATTTAGGTCTTCTGCCCATTTTTGGATTGGGTTGTTTAGTTTTTTGATATTGAGCTGCATGAGCTGCTTGTATATTTTGGAGATTAATCCTTTGTCAGTTGCTTCTTTTGCAAATATTTTCTCCCATTCTGAGGGTTGTCTTTTCATCTTGTTTATGTTTTCCTTTGCTGTGCAAAAGCTTTTAAGTTTCATTAGGTCCCATTTGTTTATTTTTGTTTTTATTTCCATTTCTCTAGGAGGTGGGTCTAAAAGGATCTTGCTGTGATTTATGTCATAGAGTGTTTTTCTCTACCTATGTTTTCCTCTAAGAGTTTTATAGTGTCTGGCCTTACATTTAGGCCTTTAACCCATTTTGAGTTTATTTTTGTGTATGGTGTTAGGGAGTGTTCTAATTTCTTTCTTTTACATGTAGCTGTCCAGTTTTCCCAGCACCACTTATTGAAGAAGCTGTCTTTTCTCCATTGTATATTCTTGCCTCCTTTATCAAAGATAAGGTGGCCATATGTGTGTGGGTTTATCTCTGGGCTTTCTATCCTGTTCCGTTGATCTATATTTCTGTTTTTGTGCCAATACCATACTGTCCTGATTACTGTAACTTTGTAGTGTAGTCTGAAATCAGGGAGCCTGATTCCTCCAGCTCCGTTTTTCTTTCTCAAGACTGCTTTGGCTATTCAGGGTTTTTTGTGTTTCCATACAAATTGTGAAATTTTTTGTTCTAGTTCTGTGAAAAATGTCATTGGTAGTTTGATAGGGATTGCATTGAATCTGTAGATTGCTTTGGGTAGTGTAGTCATTTTCACAATGTTGATTCTTCCAATCCAATAACATGTTCTCTCTCTCCATCTGTTTGTATCATCTTTAATTTCTTTCATCAGTGTCTTATAGTTTTCTGCATACAGGTCTTTTTCTCCTTAGGTAGGTTTATTCCTAGGTATTTTATTCTTTTTGTTACAATGGTAAATGGGAGTGTTTCCTTAATTTCTCTTTCAGAATTTTCATCATTAGTGTAATACAGTTTATTTCTAATCAGTATTATTCATCTGTATTTTCCATCCTACACTTCTTTCATGAAACTCTCATTTCATAAAACAAAAGTGACACTAAGTATTGTTAAAGCAAAATTTGTAGAGTTAAACAGGTATGGAAGATTTTATTGGAGGCTCTTGCAAGAGACTAGAGAGAATATAACAGTCTGAATTCAACTCCTTAAAAAAAAAGGGCAGGAGAATTTTTAAGACTGGAGTTCAGGGAACCTTAGGCCATCTGTGTTTGCTTATTGGCCTATCTTCCTGATGGGAGGTAATTTTATAACTCTGAGTAAGATGCACACTGAAGTTAGGCTCCTAATCTCCCACAGAGACTAGGACATAGGGATGCTATCATCCTTGACGATGACCATTCCAGGTCCTAGAGGAAGACAGTCCTAGGTTGTAAAACTGGTAAGATACTTTTTAAAAAGATTCACATCTCAAAGAGGCAGAGACGTTTTCAAGTTTTCTAAGGCAAGTGGTCCAAGATTAGAGAGGGGAGCGACCCCTGTGGTTAGGCTATCCGGATTTTGTAAGGGCCATAGTAGGAGGGAGGTCATGGGCCAAGAGGCAGGAAGAAGTCTGTCTGAAGTTTAGTAAAGCTTAGAGAAATATTAAGGCTATGTTGGTCAGCATTTTTTAAAATCTATTTTTAAGACTATTTTTCCAAGTATATAGTTTTAGGTTCACAGCAAATTGAGAGGGGGACAGAGAATTCCCATATACCCCTGCCCCTCATACATGCATAGCATCCCTCATTATCAACATCCCCTACCAGAGTTGTACATCTGTTACAATTGATGAACCTATACTGACACATAAAATCACCCAAAGTTCACAGTTTACATTAGTGTTCACTGTTCGGGAACATTACATTCTATTTATCTATTACATTACATTCTAATGTCTACATTCTGTTTGTCTATTACATTTAGACAAATGTACAGTGCAGTGAATCCATCATTATGATATCACACGGGGTACTTTCATTGCCACAGAAATTCTCTGTGGTCTGCCTATTCGTCCCTCCTCCTACCCCAACCCCTGGAAACCAGTGATCTTTTTACTGTCTCCATAATTTTGCCTTCTCCAGAATATCATGTATTTAGTTGGAACCATATAGTGTATAGGTTTTTCAGATTGGTTTCTTTCATTTAGTAATATGCATTGAAGTTTCCTCTGTGTCTTTTCATTGCATCTATATGTACCACAGCTTATTAACCCATTCACCTACTGATGGGCATCTTGGTTGCTTGCAAGTTTTGGCAATTATGAATAAAGCTGCTATTAACATCAATGTGCAGGTTTTTGTGTGGGCATGTTTTCCACTCCTTTAGGTAAAATCTAAGGAGTGCGATTGCTGGATCATAGGGTTAGGGTACGTTAAGTTTTGCTGAGAAACCGTCAAAGTGTCTTCCAAAATGGCTGCACTATTTTGCCAGCAATGAATGAGAGTTCCTGTTGTTCCACATAGTTGCCTGTATTTGGTGTTGACAGTGCTCCAGATTTAGGCCACTCAAATAAATAGAAGCTTATTGTTGTTTAAATTTTCATTTCCCTGATGACATATGATGTAGAGCATCTTTTCATATGCTTATTTACCATCTGTATACCTTTTGGTTATTAGATGTATGTTAATGTCTTTGGCCCATTTTTCTTATAGATTTTTTCCTGTAATTGATATCTAGTCTCATAGCATTGTGGTCGGAAAAGATACTTGATACGATTTCAGTTTTCTTAAATTTACCAAGGCTTGATTTGTGACCCAATACCTGATCTATCCTGGAGAATGTTCCATGAGCACTTGGGAAGAAAGTGTATTCTGTTGTTTTTGGATGGAATGTCCTATAAATATCAATTAAGTCCATCTTGTTTAATATATCATTTAAAGCTTGTGTTTCCTTATTTATTTTCATTTTGGATGATCTGTCCATTGGTGAAAGTGGGGTGTTAAAGTCCCCTACTATGATTGTGTTACTGTCGATTTCCCCTTTTATGGCTGTTAGTATTTGTCTTATGTATTGAGGTGCTCCTATGTTGGATGCATAAATATTTAAAATTGTTATATCTTCTTCTTGGATTGATCCCTTGATCATTATGTAGTGTCCTTCTTTGTCTCTTGTAATAGTCTTTATTTTAAAGTCTATTTTGTCTGATATGAGAATTGCTACTCCAGCTTTCTTTTGATTTCCATTTGCATGGAATATCTTTTTCCATCCCCTCACTTTCAGTCTGTATGTGTCCCTAGGTCTGACGTGGGTCTCTTGTAGACAGCATATATACGGGTGTTCTTTTTGTATCCATTCCGCCAGTCTGTGTCTTTTGGTTGGAGCATTTAATCCATTTACATTTAAGGTAATTATCAACATGTATGTTCCTATTACCATTTTCTTAATTGTTTTGGGTTTATTATTTTAGGTCTTTTCCTTCTCTTGTGTTTTCTGCCTAGAGAAGTTCCTTTAGCATTTGTTGTAAAGCTGGTTTGGTGGTGCTGAATTCTCTTAGCTTTTGCTTGTCTGTAAAGCTTTTAATTTCTCTGTCGAATCTGAATGAGATCCTTGCTGGGTAGAGTAATCTTGGTTGTAGGTTTTTCTCTTTCATTACTTTAAATATGTCCTGCCACTCCCTTCTGGCTTGCAGAGTTTCTGCTGAAAGGTCAGCTGTTAACCTTATGGGGATTCCCTTATGTGTTACTTGTTGTTTTTCTCTTGCTGCTTTTAATATTTGTTCTTTGTATTTAATTTTTGATAGTTTGATTAATATGTGTCTTGGCGTGTTTCTCCTTGGATTTATCCTGTATGGGACTCTCTGTGCTTCCTGGACTTGATTAACTATTTCCTTTCCCATATTAGGGAAGTTTTCCACTATAATCTCTTCATTTGTTAGGTCTGGTGGGTTTTTACCTTGCTCCTTCATCTGCTGTGTGTTTCTTTGTCTTCTCATTTTGATTAGCTTACTGTGTTTGGGTTCTCCTTTTAGCAGGCTGCAGGTTCATAGTTCCCGTTGTTTTTGGTGTCTGCCCCCAGTGGCTAAGGTTGGTTCAGTGGGTTGTGTAGGCTTCCTGGTGGAGGGGACTAGTGCCTGTGTTCTGGTGGATGAAGCTGGATCTTGTCTTTCTGGTGGGCAGGTCCATGTCTGGTGGTGTGTCTTGGGGTGTCTGTGAACTTATTATGATTTTAGGCAGCCTGTATGCTAATGGGTGGTGGTGTGTTCCTGTCTTGCTAGTTGTTTGGCATAGGGTGTCCAGCACTGTAGCTTGCTGGTCGTGGAGTGGAGCTGGGTCTTGGCGTTGAGATGGAGATCTCTGGGAGATTTTTGCCATTTGATATTACGTGGAGCTGGGAGGTCTCTTGTGGACCAGTGTCCTGAACTTGGCTCTCCCACCTCAGAGGCACAGCCCTGATGCCTGGCTGGAGCACCAAGAGCCTTTCATCCACATGGCTCAGAATAAAAGGGAGAAAAAGAAAGAAAGAAAGAAAGAAGATAAAATAAAATAAAATAAAATAAAATAAAGTTATTAAAATAAAAAATTATTAAGAAAAAAAAATTTTTTAAGTAATAATAATAAAAAAAACCCCTGGGACAAATGGTAAAAGCAAAGCTATACAGACAAAATCACACCCAGAAGCATACACATACACACTCACAAAAAGAGAAAAAGGGGAAAAAATATATATATCGTTGCTCCCAAAGTCCAGCTCCTCAATTTGGGATGATTCGTTGTCTATTCAGGTATTCCACAGATGCAGGTACATCAAGTTGATGGTGGAGATTTAATCCGCTGCTTCTGAGGCTGCTGGGAGAGATTTCCCTTTCTCTTCTTTGTTCGCACAACTCCTGGCGTTCAGCTTTGGATTTGGACCCGCCTCTGCGTGTAGGTCGCCTGAGGGCGTCTTTTCTTCGCTCAGAAGGACGGGGTTAAAGGAGCAGCTGCTTCGGGGGTTCTGGCTCACTCAGGCCGGGGGGAGGGAGGGGTACGGATGCGGGGTGAGCCTGCGGCGGCAGAAGCCGGCGTGACGTTGCAGCAGCCTGAGGCGCGCCGTGCGTTCTCCCGGTGATGTTGTCCCTGGATCACGGGACCCTGGCAATGGCGGGCTGCACAGGCTCCCAGGAGGAGAGGTGTGGATAGTGACCTGTGCTTGCACACAGGCTTCTTGATGGCGGCAGCAGCCTTAGCGTCTCATGCCCGTCTCTGGGGTCTGCGCTGATAGCCGCGGCTCGCGCCCGTCTCTGGAGCTCCTTTAAGCGGCGCTCTGAATCCCCCCCTCCTCGCGCACCAGGAAACAAAGAGGCAAGAAAAAGTCTCTTGCCTCTTCGGCAGCTCCAGACATTTTCCCGGACTCCCTCCCGGCTAGCCGTGGCGCACTAGCTCCCTTCAGGCTGTGTTCACGCCGCCAACCCCAGTCCTCTCCCTGGGATCTGACCTCCGAAGCCCGAGCCTCAGCTCCCAGCCCCCGCCCGCCCCGGTGGGTGAGCAGACAAGCCTCTCGGGCTGCTGAGTGCTGGTCGGCACCGATCCTCTGTGCGGGAATCTCTCCGCTTTGCCCTCCGCACCCCTGTGGCTGCGCTCTCCTCCGTGGCTCCGAAGCTTCCCCCTCCGTCACCCCCAGTCTCCGCCCGCGAAGGGGTTTTCTCGTGTGTGGAAACCTTTCCTCCTTCACAGCTCCCTCCCCGAGGTGCACGTCCCAGCCCTATTGTCTCTGTTTTTTCTTTTTTCCTTTGCTCTACCCAGGTACGTGGGGAGTTTCTTGCCTTTTGGGAGGTCTGTCTTCTGCCAGCGTTCAGTAGGTGTTCTGTAGGAGTTGTTCCACATGTAGATGTATTTCTGATGTATTTGTGGGGAGGAAGGTGATCTCCGCGTCTTACTCTTCCGCCATCTTGAAGCTCCGTCCCCATTTTTTAATCAGGTTGCTTGTTTTCTTATAATTGAGTTTTAAGAGTTCTTCATATATTTTGGATAATAGTCCTTTATCACATATGTCTTTTGAAAATATTCTTTTTCCGTCTATGGCTTGTCTTCGCATTCTCTTGGAAGTGTCTTTCACAAAGTAGAAGTTTTTAATTTTAGTAAAGTCCAGCTTACCAATTACTTCTTTCATGGATTGTGCCTTTGGTATTATATCTTAAAAGTTATAAGCCATAACTAAGGTCATCTAGGTTTTCTCCTATGATATCTTCTAGGATTTTTATAGTTTCATGTTTTACATTTTAGGTTTGGGATTCATTTTGAGTTAATTTTGTGAAAAGTATAAAGTCTGTATGTAGATTCAATTTTTCTTTTTCTGCATTTGGATATCCAGTTGTTCCAGCACCATTTGTTGAAAAGGCTATCTTTGCTCCATTTCGTTGCCTTTTCTCCTTTGTCAAAGATCAGTTGACTTTATTTGGTTCTATTTCTCTTATTTCTCTCTTTCCCTTTACATCAGATTGTACTAGAGACTCTATCTATATTCACTATGTTGAATTCCTCTGACCCAATTTTCTCTTCACCTTACTGTAAACAAGTTTTCAACTCTACCACTTCAGCAAAAATATATTTTAAGTTACAAATGATCTGTATGGTACGAAACCTCATGGTCAATTGAACATACTCATTTTACCTGATTAATCAGAAGACTGTGATACACTTTCTCTGAAACACTTTCTTCATTTGGCCTTCAGGGCATCATAGTCATCTGATTTTCCTCTTACCCAACTTGGCAGCATTTCTTCTCATTCTCTTTTTGCCAATTCTTCTTCCCCTTCTCTACTTTTGACACACCAGGACTCACTCTTTGCAAAATTTCTCAACTCTTCTCTCGTTAAAATTTTTTTTTTCTCTACTGTTCTCTGTTTTTACTGACTCCCTTATAGAACTCATGCATTGTCATAGCTTTAAATAAAATATATATCTTTAATCCTTCCAAATGTACATCTCCACTCTGGACACGTCCCTTGAATTTCAGTTTTGAATTTTCAATGTAATTGTCATTACCACACAGCATTTGTAACAAACATCTAAAATTTTTATATGTCCTAAATTTAATTCCTGAATTCTCAAGCAAAAACTTCTCAGAAAACATTTTCACCATCTCAGCCATTGGTAAGTCTACCCTTCCATTTACTCAAGCTACGTGCCTTGGGATTATCCTTGATGACTTTCTCTTACTTTCACCTTGCTTTCAGTCCATCAGAAAATCTTATTGGCTTTACATTCAAATATATGCATAAACTAAACCACTTCTCAGCACCTCCACTGTCTCATTATGTTCTATTTCACCATTATTTCTCTTCTGGATAACTGCAAGGTCCTCAAAACTTGTCTCTAAGCTTTAACCTTTGCTTATTTACAAATATTTTCAAAAAGAGCCAGAGTGATTTGTTAAAGCTCAAACTAGATCAGATCATTTATGAAATAAAAAAATTCTAATGGTTCTCTGTTTCTTTTAAATTAAAACCCACAGGGACTTCCCTGGCAGTACAGTGGTTAAGACTCTGTGCTGCCAATGCAGGGGGCACAGGTTCAATATCTGGTCGGGGAACTAAGATCCCACAATCCGTGCAGCACAGCCAAAAGATTAAAAAAAAAATAATAAAACCCACAGTGCTTACAATGAATACATTTTGCCCCAACAGCTGTCTGTGCCTCTGGGGTGTTCTTCCTCTGGATATCTGCATTGCTACCTTGATCATCACTTTCACTTTTTTGTTGAAATGTCTTTTTAATTGGGCTTACTTAGAACACTGCATTTTGAATTATACTCCTTCCAGAACTCATTTTTCTATCTTGACTTTTTCTACTTTTAACATACAATAGTCTTTATATTTTATTATGTTCCTTTCAGCACTCAAAATATAGAGACGCAGGTTTTAATGTCTATCTCCAACTTTAGCAATCTGTAACTTACCCTCTGATTTACCATTTTTAAACATTTTAATTGACTATTATAAAAGATGAGGGTATTATCAAGTAGATTTCCAAGTCCATGTTACCAAACAACAAAATTTTGCTTACTTTAAATAATTTAATTTTTCATATATTAGTGTGCTTACATTTTCTATAGTAAGCAATATCAATCATTTAGGCACAGTTTATGAAAATGTGTTTAATTCTTAATCCCAGTCATTTCAAATCACATATTTTTCATTTTTAATTACTTTTCATTTATCATTTTAGACAGGATTCCATCACTAAGAAATGATACATGCATTCTATTTGTTCCCTATCCATTTCACCAGCACCTTTCCATTGATACTTGTGTATGTTAGTTTCCATCTGTTTTCATGTGATATTTAGGTGTCTATCTTTCAATTTACATTATTTCTCTATTCAGAGATGTTTGTACATTTTATGACATCTAATTTGCATTTTAAATTTATAATGAGTCTATTTTTCTCATTATTTTGTCATTAACTCACATTTTACTTCCTCCTGTTAATTTACCACTTATTTTATTAGATGTATATATATATTTTTTGAATTTTATTTTATTTTTTATACAGCAGGTTCTTATTAGTTATCTATTTTATACATATTAATGTATATATGTCAATCCCAGTCTCCCAGTTCATCCCCCTCCCCCTGCTTACCCCCCTTGGTGTCCATATATTTGTTCTCTACATCTGTGTCTCTATTTCTGTCTTCCAAAGTTGTTCATCTGTACCATTTTTCTAGATTCCACATATATGAATATACGATATTTGTTTTTCTCTTTCTGACTTACTTCACTCTGTATGACAGTCTCTAGATCCATCCACATCTCTACAAATGACCCAATTTCATTCCTTTTTATAGTTGAGTAATATTCCACTGTATATATGTACCACATCTTCTTTATCCATTCATCTGTCGATGGACATTTAGGTTGCTTCCATGTCCTGGCTATTGTAAATAGTGCTGCAATGAACACTGGGGTGCATGTGTCTTTTTGAATTATGGTTTTCTCTGGGTATATGCCCAGTAGTGGGATTGCTGGGTCATATGGTAATTCTATTTTTAGTTTTTTAAGGAAAGATGTGTATTTTTTAAGACCAGAGGCTAATTGCTTTGAGGTCTTAGAGAACTACATCTGAAATTCTATGTTTATTCTTGGATTAGTTATTTCTATGTGGCTTATTTTATGTATGCTTTATTCTTTTCTACCTATACTTTGGTAACACTTACTCATAAATTGTTAGTTGATTCCTTTTATCACTTTTTCTTTCTGAATAGGTATGTCCATCAGCTATGTGTTGAAGAACAGTGTGGAAAGAAAAAGCTAAGTAAGTTGATAGCAAATTTTGAATATATTTCAAAACACTTTTTCACAAAAATCTGTTTTCCCTCTAACGTGGAAACATGCTTTCTCTAAGTTATTTTTTATATCTTTTTCTTAAATATGTTGCCTAGGAAGCACTATAAAATATAAAATTAAAAATATATTATTTATTAAGAGAGTATATCTTAAAAGTTCTCAAACAAAAAAATTTGTAACTATGT
The DNA here is from genome assembly GCF_028564815.1 of Eubalaena glacialis. NCBI lineage: Eukaryota > Metazoa > Chordata > Mammalia > Artiodactyla > Balaenidae > Eubalaena > Eubalaena glacialis. The sequence continues at coordinate 13,299,445 of NC_083718.1, read as the reverse complement.
ATGGTGATGGATGTTAACGACTTATTGATTGTGGTAAATCATTTTGCAATATATACAAATATTGAATCATTATATTGTACACCTGAAACTAATATAAAATTAAATGTCAATTATACCTCAGTAGAAGAAATAGAAGAGAACATAGGCTAGGTTACACAACAGTAAAAATATAATTGCAAATGGTTTAACATGACAGTGGATATTTCATATTTATGTAAAGTTCTCTGTGAGATACGAAGATACTGTGAGTCATTCTCCATGTGATAATTCAGTGATACAAGTTGTTCATACCAGTTAAAATAAGATTGTTTTTCTTCTATTCCTTTGTTGCATTTGCATCTCATGATCTTTTAACCAAAATACTTCATAGTAAAAGAAAAATGCAATAAGTTGTCCTCTAAATTTCTGAAGTAAAAAAATATATATATACACCATTTATATCTACTACCATTAATATTTACTACAAATTTTTTAAGAAAACAATAATAAAAATGCAAAGGTCATACGCTCAGTATATGAAAAAAAGTACCTCCTCTGAACTGAAGTCATTAACCTTTGTAAAAAGCCTATTTTATTGTCTTACATTATTAACTCCATTACAAACTGGCACTATTCCAAAAACCTGTTCATAGGGACACTGACTAGATGTCTGGCACTGAGAAACTGACCATTACTCTCATGCTATTACTAAAGCATTATAGTAAAGATTAAAGGATGAATAAATGTTGGCTAGATGAACATGGGTGGGGGAAAAATATTTTTAAAAAACCTTCTATATGTAAAACTATTCTTGTTTGAAACCTATTCAAAAGGTAGGAATGTCTGTATATTCAATCATGTTATTTGATATATATTAGCATTTGTGTGTGAATACATTACTTAATATATCAGAGAAATCTAAAAAATATGAATTGTATTATTTTCATATTGATTCATTGATTAAGACTAGTTAACTAGAATTGTCCCATGGCAATGCAATCCAGGCACCAAGTGCCTCTTTTCTTCATAATAGGGTGAAACAATGCTCATAAAAAAATGATTGGAACTGAAGTTTTTTTTTTTCTCAAACAGATGAGTTTTATGTTAATTTGTTTGCATTTACTGATATAATTATACATATTGATTCAAAAACTTTAACTAGTATTCAACACTAACAAGCCCTATGATTAAAAATATGGTTCATAAAAACAAAGTTAGGCAATTTAGGAAAAATATAAAAGACTCTTTCTTACTTATATGCATTATTTCTTTCATTGCTCCTGGCTACTAAGAATCTATCTTCCATGTCAGTGGCATTATGCATTCTATAGTATTCCATTATATGGAGTTTGGGATTTTCTTTTAATTTCTGAAAATGGGTGCTTGAGTGACACCAGCAAAGAAAGTCTGTATATATCTGCACACTCTAAGAATTCTAGCAACCTTGCAGAAAGGGCAAAATTCTTATCTCTACATTTCTGAGCATTACTGTCATTTTTATACTGAATATAGTAGGATTATACAAATATATCAAGTAGTAAAAGAACAGGAAGAATTTAATAAATTTTACACTACATTGTACAAAATAGAGAACATTTTAGTAAAGTATATGCCAACATAAGTACATGAAATTTGAGGAAAATACTTTTTTTGTTCAGTAATTAACATATCCATTAACCCCTGGAACATTCTGTACTTCACCCAGGCAAAGTTTTTAAAAATAATATATATTTAAAAAATGTGTAAGGTAATATTAAATATAGCTTAAGAGAACATATAGTGTAATCAAAGGATAAAAAAATGGGACTCATAAACACCAAATTTAGGAGAATGCTTTCCTCTGAGAGAAAGATTTAGGAAAGGGGTTGATATTGGGGCTTCAATTTTCCATAATGTTTGTTTCTTACCAAAAAATATCTGAAATAATTGATATGATTTCATATAATTGAGGGATTGATACATGGATTTTCTTTATATTTTCATTTCATTTTTTGGTTGATAGGCAATAGTAAAATTTTTTAAAATAATATGTACCAACAATTTAGAGGTCTGTTCGCAAAAGTTTAAACTTCAGATTTGGTATAACAAACCACAGAGCAGGTACACATTTCCCTTCCTAATACTGTTATGACTTTTCTCATCTTGGAAAAGAAGAAACAAAGGTTAGAATATATCATTCTTACATTCCAACAAAATAAATGTATTTGCCTAAATAAAGTAAGGCATTTCATTCAATATTAATTTAATCCTTAAAACTGAGTCTTAGAGCAATGGAAGTGTATGACAGATGATCCTTTCATTCCGAGAGTTACAGGTTTCAAAGTCAAAAATCCCACGAATATTGTTAAAGTTTTAAAATATGAGTGTAATTTTCTCCACTTGTGTCCCAAAGCAATCACTATATTCATTTTATAAAAGAGTAATAAGTTTATAATTTTATATATGTGTGTGTGCGTTTTCTATATCTGTTCTACAACATTAAAGAGATGGCAAAATTTTTCATCTCAAGGTTTCATAATTCCTTTGGGCTTACAGTCAAGTGAATGCATACAGAATATCTAAGTGTATGCTACATGAAAGGAAAAGTTAAAAGAATCCAGCCGGTTCATCAGTACCATTTTTCTAGGTTCCACATATATGCGTTAATATATGATATTTGTTTTTCTCTTTCTGACTTACTTCACTCTGTATGACAGTCTCTAGATCCATCCACGTCTCAACAAATGACCCAGTTTCGTTCCTTTTTATGGCTGAGTAATATTCCATTGTATGTATGTACCACATCTTCCTTATCCATTCATCTGTCAATGGGCATTTAGGTTGCTTCCATAACCTGGCTATTGTAAATAGTGCTGCAATGAATATTGGGGTGCATATGTCTTTTTGAATTATGGTTTTCTCTGGGTATATGCCCAGTAGTGGGATTGCTGGATCATATGGTAATTCTATTTTTTTTTTTTAATTTTATTTATTTATTTATGGCTGTGTTAGGTCTTCGTTTCTCTGCGAGGGCTTTCTCTAGTTGCGGCAAGTGGGGGCCACTCTTCATCACGGTGCGCGGGCCTCTCACTATTGTGGCCTCTCTTGTTGTGGAGCACAGGCTCCAGATGCGCAGGCTCAGTAATTGTGGCTCATGGGCCTAGTTGCTCCGCGGCATGTGGGATCTTGCCAGACCAGGGCTCGAACCCGTGTCCCCTGCATTGGCAGGCAGATTCTCAACCACTGTGCCACCAGGGAAGCCCCTGGTAATTCTATTTTTAGTTTTTTAAGGAACCTCCATACTGTTCTCCATAGTGGCTCTATCAATTTACATTCCCACCAACAGTGCAGGATGGTTCCCTTTTCTCCACACCCTCTCCACCATTTGTTGTTTGTAGATTTTCTGATGATGCCCATTCTAACTGGTGTGAGGTGATACCTCATTGTAGTTTTGATTTGCATTTCTCTAATAATTAGTGATGCTGAGCAGCTTTTCGTGTGCTTCTTGGCCATCTGTATGTCTTCTTTGGAGAAATGTCTATTTAGGTCTTCTGCCTATTTTTGGATTGGGTTGTTTGTTTTTTTAATATTGAGCCACATGAGCTGTTTATATATTTTGGAGATTAATCCTTTGTCCATTGATTCGTTTGCAAATATTTTCTCCCATTCTGAGGGTTGTCTTTTCGTCTTGTTTATGGTTTCCTTTGCTGTGCAAAAGCTTTGAAGTTTCATTAGGTCCCATTTCTTTATTTTTGTTTTTATTTCCATTACTCTAGGAGGTGGATCAAAAAAAGATCTTGCTGTGATTTATGTCAAAGAGTGTTCTTCCTATGTTTTCCTCTAAGAGTTTTATAGTGTCCGGTCTTACATTTAGGTCTCTAATCCATTTCGAGTTTATTTTTGTGTATGGTGTTAGGGAGTGTTCTAATTTCATTCTTTTACATGTAGCTGGCCGGTTTTCCCAGCACCACTTATTGAAGAGACTGTCTTTTCTCCATTGTATATCCTTACCTCCTCTGTCATAGATTAGCAGACCATAGGTGTGTGGGTTTATCCCTGGGCTTTCTATCTTGTTCCATTGATCTGTATTTCTGTTTTTGTGCCAGTACCATATTGTCTTGATTACCGTAGCTTTGTAGTATAGTGTGAAGTCAGGGAATCTGATTCCTCCACCTCCGCTTTTTTCCCTCAAGACTGCTTTGGCTATTCGGGGTCTTTTGTGTCTCCATACAAATTTTAAGATTTTTTGTTCTAGTTCTGTAAAAAGTGCCATTGGTAATTTGATAGGGATTGCATTGGATTTGTAGATTGCTTTGGGTAGTATAGTCACTTTCATAATGTTGATTCTTCCAATCCAAGAACATGGTATATCTCTCCATCTGTTGGTATCATCTTTAATTTCTTTCATCAGTGTCTTATAGTTTTCTGCATACAGGTCTTTGTCTCCTTAGGTAGGTTTATTCCTAGGTATTTTATTCTTTTTGTTGCAGTGGTAAATGGGAGTGTTTCCTTAATTTCTCTTTCAGATTTTTCATCATTAGTGTATAGGAATGCAAGAGTTTTCTGTGCATTAATTTTGTATCCTGCAACTTTACCAAACTCTTTGATTAGCTCTAGTCGTTTTCTGGTGGCGTCTTTAGGATTCTCTATGTATAATATCATGTCATCTGCAAACAGTGACAGTTTATTTCTTCTTTTCCAATTTGTATTCCTTTTATTTCTTTTTCTTCTCTGAGTGCTGTGGCTAGGACTTCCAAAACTATGTTGAATAATAGTGGTGAGAGTGGACATCCTTGTCTTGTTCCTGATCTTAGAGGCAATGCTTTTAGTTTTTCACCATTGAGAATAATGTTTGCTGTGCGTTTGTCATATATGGCCTTTATTATGTTGAGGTAGGTTCGCTCTATGCCCACTTTCTGGAGCGTTTTTATCATAAATGGGTGTTGAATTTTGTCGAAAGCTTTTTCTGCATCTATTGAGATGATCATATGGTTTTTCTTCTTCTGTTTGTTACTATGGTGTATCACATTGATTGATTTGTGTATATTGAAGAATCCTTGCATCCTTAGGATAAATCCCACTTGATCATGGTGTGTGATCCTTTTAATGTGTTGTTGGATTCTGTTTGCTAGTGTTTTGTTGAGGATTTTTGCATCTATAGTCATCAGTGATATTGGTCTGTAATTTTCCTCTTTTGTAGTATCTTTGTCTGGTTTTGGTATCAGTGTGATGGTGGCCTCATAGAATGAGTTTGGGAGTGTTCCTTCCTCTGCAATTTTTTGGAAGAGTTTGAGAAGGATGGGTGTTAGCTCTTCTCTAAATGTTTGATAGAATTCACCTGTGAAGCCATCTGGTCCTGGATTTTTGTTTGTTGGAAGATTTTTAATCACAGTTTCAATTTCATTACTTGTGATTGGTCTGTTCATATTTTCTATTTCTTCCTGGTTCAGTCTTGAAAGGTTATACCTTTCTAAGAATTTGTGCATTTCTTCCAGGTTGCCCGTTTTATTGGCATAGAGTTACTTGTAGTAATCTCTTAGGATGCTGTGTATTTCTGCGGTGTCTGTTGTAACTTCTCCTTTTTCATTTCTAATTTTATTGATTTGAGTCCTCTCCCTCTTTTTCTTGATGAGTCTGGCAATGGTTTATCAATTTTGTTTATTTTCTCAAAGAAGCACCTTTTAACTTTACTGATCTTTGCTATTGTTTTCTTTGTTTCTATTTCATTTATTTCTGCTCTGATCTTTATGATTTCTTTCCTTTTGCTAACTTTGGGTTTTGTTTGTTCTTCTTTCTCTAGTTCCTTTAGGTGTAAGGTTAGATTGTTTATTTGAGATTTTTTTTGTTTCTTGAGGTAGACTTGTATAGCTATAAACTTCCCTCTTAGAACTGCTTTTGCTGCATCCCATAGATTTTGGATCATCGTGTTTTCATTGTCATTTGTCTCTAGGTGTTTTTTGATTTCCTCTTTGACTACTTCAGTGATCTCTTGGTTATTTAGTAATGTATTGTTTAGCCTCCATGTGTTTGTACTTTTTACGTTTTTTTCCCTGTAATTGATTTCTAATCTCATAGTGTTGTGGTCAGAAAAGATGCTTGATACCATTTCAATTTTCTTAAATTTACTGAGGCTTGATTTGTGACCCAAGATGTGATCTATCCTGGAGAATGTTCTGTGCGCACTTGAGAAGAAAGTGTAATCTGCTGGTTTTGGATGGAATGTCCTATAAATATCAATTAAATCTATGTGGTCTATTGTGTCATTTAAAGCTTCTGTTTACTTATTTATTTTGATTTTGGATTATTTGTCCATTGGTGTTAGTGAGGTGTTAATGTCCCCCACTATTATTGTGTTACTGTCGATTTCCTCTTTTAGAGCTGTTAGCAGTTGCCTTATGTACTGAGGTGCTCCTGTGTTGGGTGCATATATATTTATAAGTGTTATATCTTCTTCTTGGATTGATCCCTTGATCATTATGTAGTGTTCTTCCTTGTCTCTTGTAACATTCTTTATTTTAAAGTCTGTTTTATCTGATATGAGAATTGCTACTCCAGCTTTCTTTTGATTTCCATTTGCATGGAATATCTTTTTCCATCTCCTCGCTTTCAGTCTGTATGTGTCCCTAGGTGTGAAGTGGGTCTCTTGTAGACAGCATATATATGGGTCTTGTTTTTGTATCCATTCAGCGAGCCTGTGTTTTTTGGTTGGAGCATTTAATCCATTCACGTTTAAGGTAATTATCGATATGTATGTTCCTATGACCATTTTCTTGATTGTTTTGGGTTTGTTTTTGTAGGTCCTTTACTTCTCTTGTGTTTCCTACTTAGAGAATTTCCTTTAGCATTTGTTGTACAGCTGGTTTGGTGGTGCTGAATTCTCTTTGCTTTTGCTTGTCTGTAAAGCTTTTGGTTTCTCCGTGGAATCTGAATGAGATCCTTGCCCGGTAGAGTAATCTTGGTTGTAGGTGCTTCCCTTTCATCACTTTAAGTATATCATGCCACTCCCTTGTGGCTTGTAGAGTTTCTGCTGAGAAATCAGCTGTTAACCTTATGGGAGTTCCCTTGTATGTTATTTGTCATTTTTCCCTTGCTGCTTTCAATAATTTTTCTTTGTCTTTAATTTTAATCCAGCCTTTGGAGCCTCTGCTGCTGCTTATTGGGCAATTTTCCAAAGATAGGAAGTGTAGTTTTCCAAGATAATTTCAGTGATCAGAACACACCAAAGTTGCGGCAGAAAGTAAGGGGAACTCTGTGGGGAAACTAATCAAATGAACACATAAAATACCAAAGCACTTGGAATGGTGACCACCACATAAAAGAAAGTGAAATAATTGTTGAAGAAAATGTATCTTCTTGACAAAAGTGACAGTAAAATGTACTTGTAATTGTTGGGTGTTTTCCTCTTAACCATTTTAAAGTTGGGAAAATAAGCTCAATAATGCCCATTGTGAGTAAATACTTTGTAGAAAGAAGGTACTTATATATATCTCTTTGAAATGTAATTCTACTTAATGAGGTGGTCAGGTAAAGAACATATTTTAGAGCTGTAATGGTTTTGAACTAGAATTTCATCCAAATTTTATGATAGGTTTTTTTTTTTTAATGAATTTATTTATTTATTTATTTATTTTTGGCTGCATTGGGTCTTCCTTGCTGTGCACGGCCTTTTTCTAGTTGCGGTGCGCAGGCTTCTCATTGCAGTGGCTTCTCTTGTTGCGGAGCACGGGCTCTAGGTGTGCGGGCTTCAGTAGTTGTGCCTCACAGGCTCTAGAGTGCAGGCTCAGTAGTTGTGGCACACGGGCTTAGTTGCTCTGTGGCACGTGGGATTCTCCTGGACTGTGGCTCGAACCCGTGTCCCCTGTGTTGGCAGGCAGATTCTCAACCACTGTGCCACCAAAGAAGTCCTATGATAGGTCTTATACTTCAGTAATTTGTGAGCTTCCAAAAAATTCTAGGAACCTTTATTTGGGATGTTACATATGGAATTGAAATAAATCATCGGCTTTGGAGGCACACATAAGATTTCTTTCAGTTGATTCTGAGTTATGAGGCTAACTTCACTGGAGCAATGCCTCAGTTTTTGCCAAGAAATCTTTAAAGAAGTAAATGTTTTGTGGCAGCCAAGATTTAAAAGCCATCAAAAAATCTAGTGCCTTTGGAAGATACTGTTAAATGGTAAGCTAATTGACAAGGATTTGTATAGCAGCTTTAGCTGAGCCAGTGTGGCTTTGGCACATCAGAAAAGAGTAAGCCATGATAGAAATGACAATCTTTGGACACAGTTAAAACTATTGAAATGTTGCTGCCCAAATTCTTGAAATTGCTACTGGATCCTTCTTATCTGTTTGCCTTTGTTCTCACTATTTTCTCTGCCTGCAGCTTCTCCAAAATCTTCAAGTGGCTTATTCTCTTAGCTAATTCATATCTCTGCTCAAATTATCATCTCAGAAAACACTTTTGTGAACTCTAATGAAACTTGCATAACTTACTCTGCTTTACTTTTCATCATAGTTATTATTGCTACTGGAATTTTGTTAGATATTTTTTCTCTTGGGTATTGCCTGTAGCATCTAATAGATTGAAAGCTTCATGAAGGCAAGGAAATGATCTTTAAGTGTCATCTTTACACTCTACTGTAAAGTTTCACATTGTATAGTTAACCAGCGATAGACTTTCTCAATTGAGATGTTAAGGAAATTCTTAGAACTTAACAGCTTTTGTGTTTGCATTAATTTTGGTCTAGTTACTAAAGGGCTCTCAAGTCAGATGTGAATGATTAAGACAAAAGCAATACAACTTGACTTGTCCTTGGTCGCTACTAGTCAAAATTTTGGAGATTCCATATGAGTGTAACAAATAAAAAGTTTTCATTTTAATAGATACTAATAAGATATGGAATAGTACAAAGGAAAATTTGCTAAATTATGAGTTCTTTCTGTCTCACAGCATGACTGTTTCTTATTCTGACATAAAACCTTGAAGTTTTACAACATATATTAATCCATACCACCCGACTGACATTTGTCATCTTTAACTGTGTGAGGGAGACTATTACACTGTTGACACTGGAGGCCACTAATGAAATATAGAACTGTTGGTGCCCATCTCTGCTACAGTCTCCTACAGATCTGGGTGTGACCTGAGATTTTCTTGAATTTATCAAATTTAGGAGAAATAACACTATGTCCCTTTGAGTTCTCAGCCTTTATAACCCTGACAACTTCTGCTTTGGGCTCTTGGGCACCCTGAGCAAGCGTGGGGGAAGTTTATCTGTCTAGCTGGAGAGGCCATGTAGAGAGACATGGTGGTGAAGCCACATGAAAGGGAGGGAGTGATGCTGAGCTACATGAAGAGAGAAAGAGATAACTCATTGTATTAGTTTCCTAGAACTGCAGCAACAGGGTGCCATAAACTGTGTGGCTTAAAACAACAGAAACCTACTCTCTCACAGTTCTGGAGGCTGACATGTGAAATCAAGTGTCAGTGGGGCTGCTCCCTTCTGGAGGCTTGGAGGGAGAATCCTAGTTTATGGTGGTTACTGGCCATCCTTGGCTGTTACACAGCTCATTTCAACCTCTGTCTCCATCTTCACGTGGTACTCTTCCCTGTGTGTCTCCTCTGTGTCTCTGTGTATGAACCTCTCTCCTTTCTCTTATAAAGACACCAGTTTTTGGATTTAGGAACGACCCTAATCTGGCCTGATCTTATCTTAACTAAGTGTATCTGTAATGACCCTATTTCCAAATAGGTCGCCTTCTGAGGTTGTGGGCAGACGTGAACTTGGGAGGGGGCACTATTCAAAGCAATACACTAGTCATTTCAGCAAGCCAGCTGATTCTAGTCTCTACCCTCCAGCCCGACGCAGCCACACCACAGTGGCAGCCCAGCTGATCTCAGCCCATGCTAAGGAATCACGTAAGAAAATTAAAATCATTGCTGTATTACACCTCTATGTTTTGGAGTTGTTATACAGCAAAATGTAATAGAAAGACTAGTTAAAATTCTTCCCCTCAAATCCTTATGGACTCATGCTGGAAGTGTATAAATAGATGAATATATAAATAAACGAATGATTAAATGAAAGTAAGATTGGACACTGTCTTGGCATCTATTTTTCATATGTTGACTGTCCAACTGAGAGATTCTAAACAAAAGCACCGCAGAGAAGCACTCTTCAAAACAGGGGCAAGCTACACACCCAGAGTCACTTATTCATCGATAAATATAGCCAAGTTGTAAAATCATCCGTTGATGCTAGTTAGTTTTACAATCAAAGACTACAACTAATTGAAAATTGTTCTTTGAAAAAAAAAGACAATTATAGTATAAATCAATTTGAAGTTTTACTTATAAATCAACTGTGCCAGCATTAGCTTGTGTTTATTTAATGTTGCACTTTATAAAATGTTTGTTGTGTAGCCTATTTACTTTCAGTCACAACAGTTGGATCGTGTTTCAATATTCCCTTCTAGATGTGGATGTAAATTAGAAATAACTCCTCCCTTGCCCCCTTCCCCCCCCCACCCCCCAATCAAGCATTTACGAACACGATGATTTTACAGAAGTAATCCTTTGGTCTATTTTTTTTTTTTTTTTGGTATGGAAGATGCAGTTTTTGGATACAGCTGTTCCCTGAGTTTGTTTATTTACTTTTTTAGTTGGCTTTATATTTTTAAGAACTTAAATCTTCTAAAATTTTATAATTAAAAAAAGAGTAACCTATACTTACTATTGTACAACTTCAAGATTAGCTTTTGATATATTTGCCCCTTCCTTCGTTCGTTCGTTCCTTCCTCCCTCCCTCCCTCCTTCCTTCTCTTCCTTCCTTCCTCATTTTCTTTTGAACATATCTCATTTTTTTAAGCCAGAGTTGTTCTTTTTCTAATATAAAAATCCATGAAATTTTTTCCCTTGATTTGTAATTAATTTTCCCTGTAAAAAATATCCGGCACTAAATTTTTATTAATGTTATTAAAATTTGCAATCTTATTTTCAAAAACGTGTGGAGATATAAAAGTATGATAAAGAATTTAAATTTCTCAAAAACACATGCCTAATTCAATAATTTGACTGGAATTCAAGTAGATCTAACAAAGAGAATTCCAGGCCTTATCCTTCATGTCAAACAACACATTTCCAAGACTACTGACAGAGAAAATTTTATTTGTACTCTTTATAAATCATGTGGTTAAATTTTCTTCATTTAAATATATATAGGCCATAAGTATTAGTTACTGTTTTTTTTAATGGATGTTAGGTTTACATATGAAAAGTTTTAGAAAAGGACCAAGTTTCTCTCTCCAGGAAAATACTCATGGATATGTTTTGCCCTCCCAGGAAAAGAACAATTATGTGAAAACAAAAAAATGATTTCATTCTCTACCTTGGTTCTCTAAATACAGGAAGAAATAAGTCCCCTTCACTGGCTACATGGCACTGTTCTTTCTCATCTTCAGCATGAAAAATCAAATGGATTTTATTTTAAATAAATTAACGATTATATGTAGATACAGATTTGAAATTTCACTAATGTGTTTTAACTTTCTTTACTCAGGCGGAAGTGGCATTTCTTTTATTATTCTTTCGAATCTCATAAAATCACCAAACAACTATTAAATGTAATAGCTGCACACATTAGAAATTCAAGGTTGAAGTAACTAGAATGAAGCAGCAGATTTTAAAGGAACAAGACTGTCACTTAGTGTCAATGTTACAATTCCATTTATCAGCTCCATTAACTTAATGGTCCAAAAAAAAAATTCTCCATACATTCTTCTCCCTGGTGCATATTCAGTCTCATACACATCTAAACTAATGCTAATAGAGAGGAAAGTGATTCTATCAGCATTCTTTTATGTAGTTTTTATTGTTTTCCATAAAATTCTGTCACTGGGATAAAACTAATGATTTTATACATCTGGCCCAGCCATACAAACGCCAATTTTTACTTTTCTAATTTTCATTCAACCCTTTCTTTCCACTCCTTTAACATAGAGTGCTTTTGTCACGTGAAAGTTGAAATATCAAGAAGTCAGAAACCTCATCAAAGAAAAACAGGTGCTTTACTACTTTTGATTCTACATCTTCCTGTGAACAGTTTGAGATGCCTGTTTACCGCTTCCCTCTCTAGCCCTCATTTATATTGCAGACAGCCACACAATAGTCTCTCTGGTATTTAATGCTGAAAAGCCCAATTGGTGATGTGTGTAGTAAAATTTTACTGCTTGTCTCAGTAAAAACAGGGAGCAATTCCTATACCTACTTTGCAGTTGAAAAGTTCAACCTTTATCTGTTTAGCCAGCTTTAATTCGAGAATAGGTCTCTTTCCACCGAGAGGAGAAATGCTGAGACATCAAGCCCTTTACAGCAGTCCCCTGTGCAAGCTGATTTGCCTGCTGATACTCAAACATTCTTTCCCCTACTCTCAGAAATTTTACATTGTTTTATTTATAAAGAACCCTTATGTGATGAATGTGTCAATCATCCACCATTTTCTGACTTTATCAATTTTTTGTATTAGCTTACAAATATTAAGTATGCCATTTTATTACCAAGTTATACACTTAAAATTACATGAAATCTCTTGAGAGCCCTGTGTTCTATCCAGAACATTTAAATTAAATGTATAAATTAATTTTGACATGTAGTTTATTGCCGCAAATCAATGTCACAGATATAGGTACTTGATTATAAAGGTAATTATCTCACCTAATTTCTCTAATGCTCAGCTTTTTAAATATACAAACATACTTCTAAAATATTTAACTAAAGCTATACCCTCTGGATTTTTTGCCTTATTAGGCATTTATATAAAATGTGCTAAGAATATAAAATGATAATTTAAAAAAACGTATCTTCCTTGGCTTTATTCTTTTAACTTTTTTTTTTTTTTTTGACAGAACTTAGTTTTTCTTGACTCAAGTGTTTGCAAGAAATAGCATAAGAATAGCAGCCAGAAAAGCATTTTTTTTTTTTGGCCGCCAGGGATTGAACCTTGGCCGTGGGCAGTGAAAGCACCGAGTCCTAACCACTGGACTGCCAGGGAATTCCCCAGAAAACCACTTTTTTGTCTCCCATCCACTGCTTACAAGTTGTTTAACTTTGATTTAGTCACATAAAACTTTTTTTGGTTACAATTATTTTAACTGTTCCAAGGGGAGAATAATAACTGCTTACTTCACAGGGTTGTGTGAAAATAATGAGATAAAACATAATTGCTTTTCTGAAAACCATACAATATCATAACTAAAATGTAAAATCCCAGTACTAAAATATATACACAAATTAATTCAAATATATTTTCTCTTAGACATCAATGATTCATATTATGTAAAAATAAAATAAAATCACAACATACATTTGGACGACCGACCATGAAATGGAACTGTTGGACAGAAGTAAGAACATTTCTATGTCTTCTTGAGGACTAAAGTCTTTTTTTTTTTTTTTTCCAAAATCAAATATTTACTTATAAATATTGTAGATATTACTGGTCTAGTAGATAAGTTTTGCAAATGTTCTTAAGTGAGGAACTGAGATGGTAGGTTTTTAAATGAAATGCTATAGAAAAAGGAAGTTCTTTTTCCATATGATAAAATTTCTGAGTTTTTATAGGATGTAAGGTAAGCTTTAAAAAATACTGGGTCAGACCTGTCCATTTTCCACACATGCAGACCCTGCACTCAATTTGAAGTGCATTGCACCTCCTGAGGTTCTGCCATTTATATTTTACTTATCCACTGCATAGCAAGCAGCTATGTGAGATTTCTACTTCATTTCTACATTTCACTCAAATGCACTTTAACAAATTCAGATAGAAAGTGTGAAGTGTGTCTGGTTTCCATCTTTAGCATCTTCTACCAGGTGCTTTTGAAACTTGCCAAGCGAAATTTTAATCACCTGGCAAAGTATTTGAAATGCAGCACTCACCTGACAAACAGTTATTTAAGATTTATGCCTGCATATTGACCATGCTCTCTTGTATGCATATCCTTTACTATTTAAATATATTTTCCTATTTTTGGTAAAATTTTCTGCTTTAATAATTCTGGGATCAGTAATAACCCTTAGGATTGTATTTATCTTCTCTTTGTGATTAAAAGAAATTCATTTATATGCAAGTTTATTGTTCAATGTAGAATTTATAGTAGCAATATTAGAAAAAAACCCTGAATATCCCACAAACAAGTATATTTAACTAGATACTGTATAAGCAAACACAAAATAAGGATAGATATGAATATATAATAAAGAAAATAGTTTTGAAAAATATTTAAATAAGATAAATATATTAAAGTAAGTAAAATAAACTTGGTAATAAATGAGATATGTGTCCCAGAATTAATTTTGCATGTATATCTATAAATATAAATATAGATATAAATATAATTACTAGAAGGAGATATATTTACATGTTCATATGTTAATGGTATATATTTTCCTGGCTGCTATGAGTAGGAGAAATAAAAAAAATTTCCTTTGATTTTGTATACAATTACCAATATTGCTGTCATAAATATGTATAAGTTTTAAGACTTTAATATAAAATATACTTTTAGACGTTTTGGGAAATCAAGTGATATATATGTTTCGTAACACAGTCTCACATGAACAAAGGTATTAGAATTCTGTCAAAAACTTCCTTAATGTACCATGAAATGACAAGTGTCTACTGTAGATTTGTGACTATTTTTATTCCAAGGTCATTTAGTTAAAATACAAGCAATGCCTTGGGGGTACTATTCTCAGTATGTGCTGTATGTAATGTAATTTCAGGTAATTAAATAAAATAAATAAATTTATTAAAAAAAAAAATAAAAGAATGAGTGTTCTAAAATCCTTTGAGGTTTTCTTGTGCATCAAAACAGGATTCATGTTAATGTAGTGTATGATTAGCAGTGACCAAATTCTCATTTCTACTCTGGAATTCTGGAAATTGATGCTGTGGTCTGATAGGATGTTAGCATGAGGTTTGATGTGACACAGCCTTGGTTCAAACCACAAGCTCAGTACTCTAAAACCAGTTGACCTAAAAGTTACTTACTTTCATAGGGATTATACCTTTCTTTGTTACACTGGAATAATGATACATAGTTATTGAAAACTGAATAAGCTAAAGTCCCTCTGATTTGTAAACCTGGCCTATTACTGAACCAAAGGAAGGTAGAGAAGTCAGAGATCAATGTTTTACTGACTGTGCCATCTTTACAGGTGTCATGCAAGTAGCCTGGGCTCTGTCTCAAACCATCATCAGAAAATAAAAACAATTTAAATTGATTTGTAGATATTTCTTTTACCCTGTCGTCACCTGAAGAACCATGTCTTAAGTGAGCTCCTCTCTGTTTATGATGGTAATTTGTGCTTTGTGAGTCTCATCATCCTCTTGACTAGATGTTTAAAAATAGTGATTGACCTTCTCGTTTTGTTTCTCATTTATCCCAGTTTCCAGAGTACATACGCTATTTCTATGTTACTTAGTTTTTGTTTTTCTTTTTTTGTAACAGGTATAGGAAGAAGCCCTTTCTGTTTATTTGAATTCTGGCTTCAGGTCTGTCAACAAAGAAAATTAAAAGGCTCTCTCCTTGACTGTAGAGACCTATAATAAAATAAGTACTATTCAACTTCATAATGTACAAAAGCCATTTTGCAAAGTCTTCTTGAAGATGTTGAAAGAGACTGGTAAAAAGTAAAATGTCTTTTTAAGTATAGTCTTTTAGCTTAAGTCAGTAAAATTCTGTCTGAATTTAGGCCTTCTTTACCTTACTTCAATACTCTGTAGGCCTTTAAGTCATTCAGCATGTTCAAAATATTTAACAGAATATAAGTAATTTAATGAATGATTATCAATGAAGGATGGGAACTTACAGATAGTAAGCAGACAGAATAAATATGGCCATCACTGAAATATACATCAAACATTATTCATGGGATAATTGATGTCTTTATATTTAGCAAAATGTTTTTTCTCCTTAAGGCCTCAAGGTAGTGTATGTTTGAATACATTTGAATCTCATAGCTAAATGTAAACTTTACAGTGAATAGGTCATTTTATCAAGTTCAAGTGTGATTTCCCTCAATGTGTGAAAAAAATGGAATGTAAATTTTACAAAGTAAGCAATGCCACTTAATTTACCAAATAATAAGTATTTTTTCAGTATTTAAATACTGATGAATCAAAAAGAAACATCTTTTGCCTTTTAAAATCAATTTACAATGTTACCAACTGCCTGTAAACTTACGTTAATGTAACTTAAAACCAAAATGCATGAAAAATAGGGCTTTAAGGGCAAGAAAAATATTTTAAGTAAAATATTTTAATTAAATAAAGGAAATACTAACTATGGTCAAATAAGATCAAAATCATTATTACTGTTTTACAGATGAGCAATGGTAACACAGTATTTCAAAAAGCAGCAAAAATATGAACTATTTAATTCATATGTTTTGTTTTCAGAAAGGCAAATATGTAGAGAGTCACAAAAGAGTAGATACTTTGAAATCATTTAAATTATCTAAATATTATATTTGTCATTCAGGTATACTGGCATTGTATAGGTAAATACCTAAACTATTTGACTTTTGTTAGGATTTTGACCCCAAAGCATTTTCATATCTTCAAATATTTTAGCCATAATGGGAAAAACAATTCAGACAATGGTGTATGGCTTTTGATGTTAAAATTATATTTTATTCCTGGATAGGAATAGTAAAGATAACACAAGGTTAGGATAATATAAGCAGAGTAATTACAAAGTAGAAACAAAATACTAACATATAATTTTTAGGTTTATATGAGTTCTTCTTCATAGGAGAGAAGACATACTTCATTTTATTGATAAAAATAATTTGATAAAAATAATAATTTGATATAAATCTACAATCTAACTGGGAAAGACCTTCCTACCTTAAAAAAAAGTCTACCATAGTTATCTGTAATGATTAATCTGGTTCTTAATTTATAGGAAACAGCCAATTTATGGAATAGAGAAAAACATTAAAACTTTTTAATTAGAAATTACTATAAAACTTAAAATGGTGATGAGACAATCATAATTAACTGACAGACAGCTATGAGTTAAAGAAATCCAAACTACAGAGAATTCTTGGCACTTAAAACTATTATTGTAATTAGGGTGAAATATAGAATATACTAACCTGGTAACCAACTACATGATTAGTTAAGAAGTGATTGGCGAGTGTAGGTACAGTTTCAAAAGTTTAATTTGGTTGATGATTTTGGAAGGAGTTTTGAAGGTGTTTGAATTTACAAATGGATTGAGAACATGTTATTTTTTAAAAAGTTCATGACAAAAAGTATGGGAATCACATAGGCTTGTGATAAATTTCCTTGCTTGTAATGAAAACTCACAGGGGTATAAGAATATAGATTAAAAGCTAATGGAAACAAAGTCTCAGATTTCAGTAATTCTTGATCTAATATTGTTTACCTAAGTTACTTTCTTTAATTCAAAAACTCTACTAATACTAATATTTTTGACACCCTTGTTAAAGAGTAGTTGACCACATATTCATGAGTTTATTTCTGGGCTTTCTATCTTGTTCCATTGGTCTAGGTTTCTGTTTTTATACCAGTACCATAGTATTTTGATTACTGTAGCTTTGTAAGAGAGTGTTATAAATTTGTCAAATTAACACTCAGTGGAGCACAGGATTCCAGAGAAGGTGAGCCGTGGTTCAACGACAGACCGCAGGAGGAACTGAAATAGAGAAGTGCCTCACTCACCTCCAGGGGCTGCACTGGGAGGTCAAGGCAGAGTGCAGACCTGGGGCACGTGACTTGATTAGTGTCTATGGGTGGAGTGCTTCGGGTTTCCCCTGCTAAGGCCAGATTGGTCAATTCAAACCAAAGAGCAGGGTTTTGGTAAGCCCAATGGGGGTCTTATCTAAAGAGCACATAAAGGGAAGGCTCTGAGAAGCAGGGGAAATGTAGTATACATATATACAATCAGAAGGACTGCTGGGATGTCACATCAGGAACTGACATTTGCTTGTGACTCTGCAGGCTGCTACCTAGGTAATGTGCTGCAGGAGGGAGCTAGTGCCAGTTTAAGGTCACTGCAGGCTGCTTGGCCAAACAAAATGGATGCCAAGGCAGCTACCATGTTGTTGCTTAGCTGAAGTCTGGACATGTAGTTTGAAATCAGGAGGTGTGATGTCTCCAGCTTTGTTCTTCTTTCTCAAGATTGCTTGGTTGTGTGGTTATATAAAACCTTTAGGATTGTTTTTCTCTTTCTGTGAAAAATGCCATTGGAATTTTGATAAGGATTACGTTGAATCTGTACATTGCTTTGGGTACTATGGGCATTTTAACAATGTTAATTCTTCTAATCCATGAACACAGGATATCTTTCCATTTTTTTGTGTCTTCAGTTTCTCTCATCAAAGTCTTGTAGGTTTCAGTGTATAGATATTTCACCTCCTTAGTTAAATTTATTCCTAAGTATTTTATTCTTTTTTGCTGCTATTATAGATGACATCGTTTGCTTAATTTCTTTTTGATAGCTCATTGTAGGTGTGTAGAAATGTGGCTGATGTTTTTGTATGTTAGTTTTGTATCCTGCAACTTTACCAAATTCATTTTTTAGTTCTAACAGTGTGTGTGTGTGTGTGTGTGTGTTTGTGTGTGTGTGTGTGTTTAGTCTTTAGAGTTTTCAATATACATAATCTACAAACAGGGACTATTTAACTTCTTCCTTTCCAATTTGGAATACACAAGGAGAAAATGATGGTCTCTTCAATAAATGGTGCTGGGAAACCTGAATATTCACACACAAAAAATAATGAAATTGACCCTTATCTTACAACATACACAAAACTAAACTCTAAATGGATTAAAGACTTAAATGTAAAATCTGAAATCATAAAACTCTTAGAAGAAAACATGGAGAAAAAGCTCCTTGATTTTGGTCTTGGTAATGATTTTTGGATATGACATTAAAAACACAGGCAGCAAAAGCAAAAATAAACAAATGAGACTACATCAAACTAAGAGGCTTCTGTACAGCAAAGGAAACAATCAACAAAAAATGAAAAAGCAACATATGTATTGGGAGAAAACATTTGCAAACCATATGTCTGATAAAGGTTAATAGGTAAAATATGTAAGTAACTCATACAACTCAATAGCAAAACCACAAACAATCCGATTTTTAAAGGGCAAAGGACCCAAATAGACATTTTTCCAAAGACATAAAAATGGCCAAGAGGTATATGAAAAGGTGCTCACCATCACTAATCATCAGGGAAATGCAAGTCAAAGCACAATCCTAACACCTGTTATGATAGCTATTATCAAGAAGACAAGAAAAAAAAAAAAAAAAAAAAAAAAGAAGACAAGAGATAACAAGCTCGGATGAAGGTATGGAGATAAGGAACCCTGCACTCTGTTGATGTGAATGTAAACTGATACAGCCACTATAGAATACGGTATGGAGATGTCTTAAAAAGTAAAAGTAAAACAACCATATGATCCAGCAATCCTACTTCTGGGCATATATCCAAAAGAAATCTGGATATCCAAGATATGTCTATACTCCCATATTCATTGCTGTATTAATCACAGTAGTCAAGATATGGACACAACCTAAGTGTCCAACAACAGATGAATGGATAAAGAAAATGTAGTATACATATATACAATGGAATATTATTCAGCCATGAAAAAAATATTCTGCCATTTACAACAATGTGGATGAACCTGGAAGACATTATGCTAAGTGAAATAAGGAAGACAGAGAAAGACAAATACTGTATGATCTTACTTATTTGTGGAATCTAAAGAAGCTAAGCTCATACAATTGTGGTTGCCAGAAACTGGTGGATGGAGGAAATGTGGAAATGTTGGTCAAAGGGTACAAACCCTCAGTATGAGATGAATAAGTTCAGGGGGTTTAATGTACAGCATGGTGACTATAGTTCATAATACTATATTGTATACTTGAAATCTGCTGAGAGAGTAGATCTTGAGTATTCTCACCACACATAAACACACACACACACGCAAAGAATAGTAACTATGTGAGGTGAAGGATGTGTTAACTGTGTTGACTGTGGTAATCATTCCACGATGTATACATATTATATCATGTTATTCACCTTAAATATATAAAATTTTTATTTGTCAATTTTACCTCAATAAATCCAGAAAAAAGAAAGAAACTCTACTAATAGAAACACAGGCTATGACAATGTATTTAAATGATGTACATGTATGTGTTTGTGTGTGTGTATGTATGTATGCACATATGTATGTGTGTTTCCTTGGATACAGTTAAGTATCCAAGGAAACATCTAAATATATCTTTAATTCTTAACTTGCCATTGTTCTTTTCTTCATTTTCCTCCATATGCTTTTTTTTTTTTAAGTTTAATTCTTTTTTTTTTTTTTTCAATTATTGATTTTCTTTTATCTCTTTTAAATTTTATTTATTTATTTATGGCTGTGTTGGGTCTTCGTTTCTGTGCTAGGGCTTTCTCCAGTTGTGGCAAGTGGGGGCCACTCTTCATCACGGTGCGCGGGCCTCTCACTATCGCGGCCTCTCTCGTTGCGGAGCACAGGCTCCAGACGCGCAGGCTCAGTAATTGTGGCTCACGGGCCCAGCCGCTCCGCGGCATGTGGGATCTTCCGGGACCAGGGCTCGAACCCGTGTCCCCTGCATTGGCAGGCGGATTCTTAACCACTGCGCCACCAGGGAAGCCCTCCATATGCTTTTTAATCAACATTAATTTGTTTATTTTATTCCACACCTTTCTTTTTGCATTTCCCCACTTTACTAATTATGTGTATATATAATAAAATTAATATCTTAAGCATATGTGTGTCTGTGTGTGTGCTACAGACAAAAAAACCAAAACTACAAAGTGATTTCACTAAAAATAAACATTGATATTTAACAAAATAAGTTTTATAATGTATAACCCTAAGATAAACTACCTATCCATCAGAAAAATTGAAAAGAAAGTATTTCTATTAAAATTATCCTGAACCTCTAAATATTAAAACGTATAAAAGTCAAATTTCAAAAAACACTTTTTATGGATATGATAATTGTGACTTGACTGTAATGGCAAAGAGACAACAGTGTATTAATTGTATAAAAACAGGGCACTTCTAAATTTGCTTTACTCATTAATTTAAATTTGCATTAAGCAATTTACATGTATGCCATTTTCACCCTTCTATTTCCATGCTTTAATTAGCTTAATTTATCTGAAATCTCTAGATAGGTCACAGCTCTCAAGTACAATAAAATAGAGTAAAATGGGATTAATAGAAATTCATAAATTATCAATGTTCTTTGGAGTAATACATATATAATTTATTTCTTGTTGATACACAGCACATTTTTTAACATCAAGTAAATAGAAAAACCGATAGTGTTACATATAATACCCTTCTTAGCAAGATAATGGCATTACTTCAGAAAAAAAAAAAATCTGAGAATTCAGGGATATGGCCAGTACATGACATGTCATGTTTTACTAGAACACTATTTAACTAGTATGGCCTTTTGGATCACACTAATTAAAATTAATCCTCCTTACCGCCAGTTCTCCCTTCTGCCTTCCCTACATTGTTTTTATAGCATGCATCACCATCTGTGACACAGCACTTTTTAAAAAAATTTTTATTGGAGTATAGTTGCTTTACAATGTTGTGTTAGTTTCTACTTTATAGCAAAGTGAATCAGCTATACATACACATATATCCCCTCTTTTTTGGATTTGCTTCCCATTTAGGTCACCGCAGAGCATTGAGTATAGTTCCCTGTGCTGTACAGGAGGTTCTCATTAGTTGTCTGTTTTATACATAGTATCAATAGTGTATATATGTTAATACCCATCTCCCAATTCATCCCCCTGCCCTGGTTTGTTCTCTACGTCTGTGCCTCTATTTCTGCTTTGCCAATAAGACCATCTATACCATTTTTCTAGATTCCACATAGATGCATTAATATACAATATTTTTTTTCTCTTTCTGACTTACGTCACTCTGTATGACAGTCTCTAGGTCCATCCACGTCTCTACAAATGACCCCATTTCGTTCCTTCTTATGGCTGAGTAATATTCCATTGTATGTATGTACCACATCTTCTTTATCCATTCCTCTGTTGATGGACATTTAGGTTGCGTCCATGTCCTGGCTATTGTAAATAGAGCTGCAGTGAACATCGGGGTGCATGTGTCTTTTTGAATTATGCTTTTCTCTGGGTATATGCCCAGTAGTGGGATTGCTGGGTCATATGGTAATTCTATTGTTAGTTTTTTAAGGAACCTACATACTGTTCTCCATAGTGGCTGTATCAATTTACATTCCCACCAACAGTGCAAGAGGGTTCCCTATTCTCCACACCCTCTCCAGCATATGTTGTTTGTAGATTTTCTGATGATGCCCATTTTGACCAGAGTGAGGTGATACCTCATTGTAGTTTTGATTTGTATTTCTCTAATAATTAGTGATGTTGAGCATCTTCATGTCTTCTTTGGAGAAATGTCTATTTAGGTAATTGTTTATGCATTTTTGTTTGTCTCCCCTCCTCCTCACACTCATGCTGACAAGGACGGGGTTTCATCCTTGTTCACTACTGTATCCCTGGGGCTAAGAACAAGGCCTGACACAAACAGCACTCAAAGATATTTGTTGAAATGTGAAATGTATCCACTAGTTGTTGTATGCCTTTTGTGTTTTTCTGAGGCTCCTGTTTGAAACAGACACAGTGGGTCTCAATGAGAAATGAGAAATGTGAATTTATGGCCGGTGTCACCCAACCCAGCCACTAGGCAGAGGAGAGCACAGGAAACTCACCTGCGTTCAGGTTCCAGGAGACACGCCTTCCCCAGGTGAGCAGGAAAAAGGGAGAAACACGGTCACTCTGGCGGTCCGACCATTGTTTTCCCAGCTTGCCCCCTCCTGATCGTCCCCCACAGCAGCCGCCTGCTCAGAACAATGGCGGGACCAAGTGTGGTCCAGGGTCAGCCTCCCAGAGATGCGAGGCCAGGGAACCTCGTCCCAATCACGGGGTCCAGACACTGGCCCAGCACATCTGGGATCTGAGCTGGGCTCAAGAGTCCATTTCCAAGGACAATCTACGTGCGACGCAGGGGTAACCGGGACTCACCCGTGGGTGTGTCTCCCTCCAGGGAGCTGCTGCCCGAGTTTAATGCAGGATGGTGGAAGAGGTCCTCTCGGCCCCCACCAGGCACCAGCGCAGGGAACCCGCCGGCACCAGGACCAGCTTCCTCGCGGAAGCACCACACTCCATGGCCTTAAGCACGACACGGCGGGGAAACGCGGATGCCTGTCTACAGGGGTCCGTAAAGACATAATGCCTCCAGTGAGCGTGCCCTGGGAAGTCAGAGGTCATGACGTGGCCTGGGGCAGCAGAGGATGTGACCTGTGACGTCAGAGGATGCACGTGGACTCTCAGCCTCCCACGTTCCCGCCACTGTGGAGATGGAGCAGCTGGAGAGTCCATGCAGACCCAGCTAGTTGCCTGTGAAAGGGTCACATCCTCCCTGGGGCTGGAGGCCGCCGCTACCGGGGGATTGCGGGCACCCCGGCCCCCATCACTCGCAGGCCCCAGGCCAGCAGCGGTCCCATCTGGTGGTCCAGCTGAGGTCAGAGTGCAGAACAGTGAGGGTGGTGGGAAGCGGTGGATGCCTGGGCTCGGAGTTCAGGGGAGGACAAAGGAAACCCACCAGGGACGCCACACCCCAGTGTCCTTTCTCTATTTAAAGTCAACTATAAGGACATCTGCAAGTTTCTTTTCAACCCTCAAGTCCCCAAGGCCGATGCTCAGCCCTCCCCACTTTTCTGTTATCAACTCTTTAGGAAAATTTTTATTTTGAAATTTTTTTGTGTGTGACAAAACATACGTAACATAAAATTTACCATTTTAACCATTAAAAAAAATTGTGGAAGTAATAACCACTGTTAACACATCATTAAAAAATTAAAGTTACTAAAGTGGGAAAAACTTACACAATAAAAGACTTTAAGTGATCTGCAACAAATGAAAACCTTTACTAAGGAGTTTACACTTGTTCTGTTCATTTTTAAATCATTGCTTTTCCTTACTAACTAAATTAAAGGCCTGTATCTGCTATTTAAAGAATGATATATATGTATAGATC
This sequence comes from Eubalaena glacialis, assembly GCF_028564815.1. Classification (NCBI taxonomy): domain Eukaryota; kingdom Metazoa; phylum Chordata; class Mammalia; order Artiodactyla; family Balaenidae; genus Eubalaena; species Eubalaena glacialis. Next base: position 13,275,333 of record NC_083718.1, on the reverse strand, counting down.
AAAGAAACAGAAAATGTGTGTCATTCAGAATTATTTTATTTGCAAGTTACTACAAGTTTGCAAATATACTTACAAAAACCCTATTGAACCAGCTTAAAAGCATAACGGTGATTGATTGGCTTACACAAATAGAAAACCAAAAGTTAAGTCACGTAAGGAGTTACCTGGCTGAAGATTTTGTAAAAGGCATAGTTTCTTTCCAGTTTTCCTCTCTGCCTTTCAAAATGATTTCTTCAGCAGTTAGCTGCTAAGAGCTTCTGTGGGCTAAAACTTTCTTGCTCAGGTCCAGTGGGAAGAGAATATTTCACTCCTGAAACCACAGTGAGGAGAGTGAAGAATTTTCTCTCCCAGATTCCCACTAAACATCTTCAAAATTAGCCATGGCTGAATTGGGTTATATGACAGTCCCTGAGGCCAAGTGTTTAATTGAGACCTTGGCATTGAATCTGAGATTGGAGTGAATGTCACTGAAATAGCTTTGTTTCAAACAAGAGAGGAGAAATTCCCCAAGGGATATCCCCAAGGTACAGTTAGCCTGGCAGATGTGGGATGAATGCTGGACAGCAAAATTGTGTGCCTGCTACAAAGGTTTAGTCTCTTTTGGGTACTTTGGCTTGTATGTCCTTACTCATTGCCAATCATAAGGTAAAATTGTCGTTCCTGTCTTGCTAGTTGTTTGGCATAAGGTGTCCAGCACTGTAGCTTGCTGGTCGTTGAGTGGAGCTGGGTCTTAGCGTTGAGATGGAGATCTCTGGGAATATTACGTGGGGCCGGGAGGTCTCTGGTGGACCAATGTCCTGAACTCGACTCTGCCACCTCAGAGGCTCAGGTCTGACACCCAGCCGGAGCAGCAAAACCCTGTCAGCCACACGGTAGTCTGTGATCTTGGACCAGGCAGGCAGTTAACTTCTCTGTGCCTCAAATTTCCTTTTGTGCAGCACCTCCTCGCTCCAGAGGCCCAGTCAAGTGCAAGGGAAGGGCTGTTGCTCACAGGCTGTGCAGGGAGGAAGACCGCAAGGCTGGCGCAGGACGGTGGCGCAGGACCGAACTTGCATATATATTTATAATTGTTATATCTTCTTCTTGGATTGATCCCTTGATCATTATGTAGTGTCCTTCCTTGTCTCTTGTAACATTCTTTGTTTTAAAGTCTATTTTATCTGATATGAGTATTGCTACTCCAGCTTTCTTTTGATTTCCATTTGCATGGAATATCTTTTTCCATCCCCTCACTTTCAGTCTGTATGTGTCCCTAGGTCTGAAGTGGGTCTCTTGTACACAGCATATAGATGGGTTTTGTTTTTGTATCCATTCAGCAAGCCTGTGTCTTTTGGTTAGAGCATGTAATCCATTCACATTTAAGGTAATTATCGATATGTATGTTCCTATGACCATTTTCTTGATTGTTTTGGGTTTGTTTTTGTAGGTCCTTTTCTTCTCTTGTGTTTCCCACTTAGAGAAGTTCCTTTAGCATTTGTTGTAGAGCTGGTTTGGTGGTGCGGAATTCTCTTAGCTTTTGCTTGTCTGTAGAGCTTTTGATTTCTCCGTCAAATCTGAATGAGATCCTTGCCGGGTAGGTTCTTCCATCCCTTTAAGTATATCATGCCACTCCCTTCTGGCTTGTAGAGTTTCTGCTGAGAAATCAGCCGTTAACCTTATGGCAGTTCCCTTGTAAGTTACTTGTTGTTTTTCCCCTGTTGCTTTCAATAATTTTTCTTTGTCTTTAATTTTTGTCAGTTTGATTACTTTGTGTCTTGCATGTTTCTCCTTGGGTTTATCCTGTCTGGGACTCTCTGTGCTTCCTGGACTTGGGTGGCTATTTCCTTTCCCAGGTTAGGGAAGTTTTTGACTATAATCTCTTCAAATATTTTCTTGGGTCCCTTCTCTCTCTCTTCTCCTTCTGGGACCCTTATAATGTGAATGTTAGTGCATTTAATGTTGTCCCAGAGGCCTCTTTGGCTGTCTTCATTTCTTTTCATTCTTTTTTCTTTATTCTGTTCCACAGCAATGAATTCCACCATTCTGTCTTCCAGGTCACTTATCCGTTCTTCAGCCTCAGTTATTCTGCTATTGATTCCTTCTAGTGTATTTTTCATTTTAGTTATTGTAATGTTCATCTCTGTTTTTTTGTTCTTTAATTCTTCTAGGTGTTTGTTAAACATTTCTTGCATCTTTGATCTTTGCCTCCATTCTTTTTCCGAGGTCATGGATCATCTTCATTATCATTATTCTGCATTCTTTTTCTGGAAGGTTGCCTTTCTCCACTTCATTTAGTTGTTTTTCTGGGGTTTTATCTTGTTCCTTCATCTGGTACATAGTCCTCTGCCTTTTCATTTTGTCTGTCTTTCTGTGAATGTGGTTTTCTTCCACAGGCTGCAGAATTGTAGTTCTTCTTGCTTCTGCTGTCTGCCCTCTGGTGGATGAGGCTATCTAAGAAGCTTGTGCAAGCTTCCTGATGGGAGGGACTGGTGGTGGGTAGAGCCAGGTGTTGCCCTGGTGGGCAGAGCTCAGTAAAACTTTAATCTGCTTGTCTGCTGATGGGTTGGGCTGGGTTCCCTCCCTGTTGGTTGTTTGGGCTGAGGCAACCCAGCCATGGAGCCTCCCTGGCTCTTTGGTGGGGCTAATGGTGGACTCCGGGAGCGTTCATGCCTAGGAGTACTCACCAGAACTTCTGCTGCCAGTGTCCTTGTCCCCATGTGAGCCACTGCCACCCCCCACCTCTGCAGGAGACCCTCCAACAGTAGCAGGTAGGTCTGGTTCAGTCTCCTATGGGATCACTGCTCCTTCCCCCTGGGTCCTGATGCACACATTACTTTGTGTGTGCCGTCCAAGAGTGAAGTCTCTGTTTCCCCTGGTCCTGTCAAAGTCCTGCAGTCAAATCCTGCTAGCCTTCAAAGTCTGATTCTCTGGGAATTCCTCCTCCCATTGCCAGACCCCCAGGTTTGGAAGCCTGATGTGGGGCTCAGAACCTTCACTCCAGTGGGTGGACTTCTGTGGTATAATTGTCCTCCAGTTTGTGAGTCACCCACCCAGCAGTTATTAGATTTGATTTTATTATGATTGTGCCCCTCCTACCGTCTCATTGCAGCCTCTCTTTTGTCTTTGGATGTGAGCTATCGTTTTTGGTGAGTTCCTGTGTCTTCCTGTCGATGATTGTTCAGCAGTTAGTTGTGATTCCGGTGCTCTCGCAAGAGGGAGTGAACACAAGTCCTACTCCGCCATCTTGAACCAATCTCCCACATATGTTTTGATAATAGTACTTTTCTTCCCCATATTTGCCATGAGTTTCTAAATGAAGAGAGGAAATGCAGCTTCCTTATTTGTTCTTAAAGATTTGTGTAGGTAACTGAATTTAAACAATTTCGGTGTATTAGATGAAGGTTAGAAATCCTTTGATATGTTTTATGAGACACCTTTCTCCTCTTTATTGTCCAGTCAGTTTTATTCTCTCATGTTTGATATGAGCTTAGAAATTTAAAAATTAACCTTATTACACTAACTCTATATCTTTCTAAGCTCTGAGAATCAATTTACAAATTAAGTATGATTTATACACTTGATCTAAAGGGTGTTTTTCAAAGCTACTTAAAATCAGATGCAACTAAATATTTCCTATAAAAATTTTCTAGAAATATTATGTTTCCAAAAAAAATGCACAAAGTTAAACATTTCTTTTAAATACAACAATTCAATCGAAAGATTTTTCTGAAATCAGTATTTATAAATATTTTCATAGTATATGGGGTAAGGTCTGCCTCATTTTTCTAAGGTTTTGCTAAGATTTTAAAAGTAGATATTTTATTCACTTTCACTTCCAGAAAATTTACAAATATCTTATTAAATTATACGAAAAACATTCTGGAATTTTTGAATATTTCAATGAAATTTTAGATTAATTTTGGAAACAAATGGGTGTTTTAATGTACTGATATAGATGTAGGTTTCCATTTTCCCAAGTTTTATTTATGTTGTTCAGCTAAGTTTTATAATTTCTACCATTCATTGTTAATTTTATTGCTATGCATTTGATAGAGTGCATTACTATTGTGAATGGGATTTTTTTTCCGATTACATATTCAATTGTTTTACATATCAGTTGTTTCAAGTGTCAGTTTGAAGGATGTGCATACTGTCTGCTCCTGGAAATCTTGGAATAAATTGTCTGAAACTGTTCCTGAAATACTCTAAGGGATAAATTTTTCCTGTCTCTCTGCAGGAGTGGTCTCTTTGGATTTTTGCATGCTTTTAATCAATTTTGATATCTTTAATTTTTCATTCTATGGTTTTCTAGAAAATCATACGGAATCATATATCTTTTGATTAGAATTTATGTACTTTTATTTATAATATTTTCTCTCTTTTAGGACTGGTGCACAGGAGAAGAGACATTTTTCAAGTTAGAATTAGACCTCTTAAAATATATTTATTTTTCAGTTTAGGATCCTTTACTGGTCTTCACTAGAAGTGACAGAATGCTTTCCTAATGACCTGAGAACTTCATCTGCTGCCACTCATGAGGGGTTGATCCTTATGTGACCTGGCAGTGTCTGGCTGCTAAACAAGCTGGCACCCACTGAGACTTGACTAATGCCACTTCCAGTGGCCCGACAATCAGATTTTTGCCTTTCCCCGCCGTCACTCATGACAAATTGAGTTTTTTCCTGAGTTTACCAGGTGAGGAAATGACACCTAATAATACAGTGAGAGTAATCTCACTGTATTGTCACCTGTCATTTGCCTATGTAGCTAGAACTGCAGATAGAGACCTTTTCTGACTGCAGGTTTCTGGGCTTTCTGACCTGAACAAGCAGGACAAAGTGCAGAAATCCAGAATGTACCAGACTGTGACTCAGAATGAGAATGTGTAGCCATCTTTCAGAGGAGACCTTCTGGGCTCCTAAATGGAGATGTTTTTAGGGTTGTCTATACTTAGTACGGGTACAGAGACTTGGGTCACAGATGAGAATGAAGCACCTCTCAGTCCCCATGGATTCCATGACTATCAGAATGACACAGCAGGAGTACTTGTAGAGAAGTGTAAATAGTCCTCCATACTAGAAATTTGTCTTAAGCAACGTTTGTTGCTCTTGAATACCACAAGGAGAGACATCAGCAGGTTAAACCTGCAGTCTGCTCTTTACTCTGTGCCATGCATAATTTATCCTGGCAGAAAAAAAATCTTTAAAATTAATAGCACGACCTAGCATTTAAATTAAGAGAACGCTTTAACAATCCTTGCAATATAGACCACTTTTTTTCCCGATTAGCTAAAAGAGGAAAAATTTGTCTGGCTGATTGGTTCATTAACTGCCTCATAATTGGCTTTTCAAAGAACTTGGTTGTCCTAGATCTCTATAGATATTTATCAGGTTTTTATATATTACTATCACTTTCTGTGCTTCTGTACCCTTAGAGGTAGCCAGGGGTAATTTTATATTTGAGAACTGAATTCCCTCTAACCAAACCAGTTAAAATTATAAAGAAATTCTCTAGGCCAGTATAAAGGCATCCAGTTCGATACATTAATTTTTTTCCCTTTTGTCAGGAAAAGCAGTCTGTGACTACTCTGGTCCTAGTTCAAAAGAGTAAGCAGAAACCCCAGATTTTTTTGATTTTGGGAGATTTCAGTCATAATTCCAATTCCATTCCTCAGCATGTGTTTACGCCTTTGTATACTACCTGACAATTTTGAGTTTTCAGTTAGTGTTGTAATCATTTCATTAATATTTTCTGTATTCAGTTTCATTCAGAGTTCTCCGTAACTGTAATTTTTCTCTAATTCATTTATATTATTGTATTCTTTTCATTTCTCTGTTTTCCTTGATGTCGTTTATCTGTTTTGTAGTTGATTTAAAAGATCCACCCATTGTTTTGTATTTTTTGATAGCTTCATTTCTTGCCATTAATTTCCACTTTCATCTGTATTAATTCTATCTGCTTTCTTTCATCTTGTTGTATTCTTCATCTTCTGTCTTGTTAAATAAAATTAAATATTTAAATTACTTAATTTTGGGCTTTATTCATAAGTCCAATAGTTTATTTATAAGAACATAATTGCTATGTGTTAGAAACTATATAAAATTCAATTAATTAAAAGTAAAAAATCAGTTGAGACATAATTGAATAAATAAATTGAATATCACTTTTTCTTCCTTAAATCACATATCCAGAAATTAAGAATATTATTTGGTGCTTATTTTGCATATATATACATATATGTATAAATAAATTAGATACCTAAATTTGTACAATTTCTGATATAATAATAGCTGATATTTTGTAGTGCTTACTGTTGTTTTTTTTAAATTAATTAATTTATTTTTGGCTGCATTGGGTCTTTCTTGCTGCGTTCGGGCTTTCTTTAGCTGTAGAGAGCAGGGGCGACTCTTTGTTGTGGTGCACGGGCTTCTCACTGAGGTGGTTTCTCTTGTTGCGGAGCACAGGCTCTAGGCGCACGGGCTTCAGTAGTTGTGGCTCATGGGCTCTAGAGCACAGGCTCAGTAGTTGCGGCGCACGGGCTTAGTTGCTCCGCGGCATGTGGGATTTTCCTGGACCAGGGCTTGAACCTGTGTCCCCTGCATTGGCAGGTGGTTTCTTAACCACTGCGCTACCAGGGCAGCCCACTTACTGTGTTTTTATGTTACTATTTTTTTTTTAATTTTATTATATTTGAGACTCCTATTTTTTTTTTTTAAATTAATTAATTAATTTGTTTTATTTTGGGCTGTGTTGGGTCTTCATTGCTGTGCACGGGCTTTCTCCAGTTGCAGAGAGCAGGGGCTACTGTTCGTTGCGGTGTGCAGGCTTCTCATTGCACTGGCTTCTCTTGTTGCAGAGCACGGGCTCTAGGTGTGAGCTTCAGTAGTGTGGCTCGTGGGCTCTAGAGTGCAGGCTCAGTAGTTGTGGTGCACGGGCTAAGTTGCTTCGTGGCATGTGGGATCTTCTCGGACCAGGGATCTATCCCGTGTCCCCTGCATTGGCAGGTGGATTCTTAACCACTGCACCACCAGGGAAGTCCCTGGGACTCCTATTTAATGTGGATCTATAAAGATCAACCTCATTAACTTGCTTGTATATGTACTAACATGTTATATTTGTGAATGTTTAGGTTGTTTCAGTTATTTTGTCATTGCAAAAATGTTTCAATAAATATTCTCAAACTTCATACAATATTTTATATCTGCCCTGTCAAATATTGTAGCCACTGGCACATGTAGCCTTTTAAATTTAAATATGTTTCTTATAAAATAAAACTAAGAGTTCAGGTTCTCAACATAGTAGCTAAGTTTCAAGTGCTCAGTAACCACATCTTGCTAGAGGCCATGATATCAGACAGAAAAGATATAGAACATTTCCACCAACTGAAAGTTCTGTTGGCCAGTTCTGATTACACATTCTAGCAAGTATTAATATTGGAAAGGTTTTGAGAACTAAGGTTTCATGTTTAAGTGTTTGTACATTTGAAATTTGCGTGCAGCCAAATAAAGATGATTGTAGAATTTAGCTGTCACACTACAATGCATGAAATTATCTAATTTTCCATATTTCATCAACAGTGGATATTACCTTTTAAAAACATTTTTTCTCAAAATAATAGGAAAAATAGTTTCTTGTTACTATTATAGTTTTTATTACGTGATTATCAGTGAGTTCATCACTCATATTTGTTGAAATTTGCATTTCTGATCCTTTAAATTTCTTGTTATCTCTTTAAATATTCTATTGAATATCTTTTTATACACAGAGATTAATAAATTATGAGGCATGCATTTACCTTTTTGATTCTAGTCACATCTGTGTACATTTTCAGTATTTTTATCTAGAACCAGCAGTAAGTTTACTTGTTATTATGCCATTCCTCAGTTTCCCTTGCTTCATAGTATTTTTTTCATAGTACCCATGTTGTTGCTTTTCTTCACATTCATCCCCTATATGGGAAGATCTATACAGCTCTTGTCTTAACAGGTAAGATGAAGGAATTGACCTTGAATTTCACTTTCTGTTAACTGGCACCATTTCCAGATTCTATTTTCAAATCTGTAACAGAAGGGAAGGTTGATGTGCAGTTCCTAGTCCAATTCCCTATTTCTGGCAATTCTTCATCTTCTGGCCCTGCTCTACTTTGATTAAGTGTTTTTCCGAACATTGTTCCCAGGTTTTCTGGTATCAAGCCAAAGAACTGAGCCAATGTTGTACACTGAGGACTGCACTGGTCGGCCAACACTGCGACCAGGTAATGTTTTCTTTGCCCTTACTTAACAGCAATTTACCTGTGCGAGGTACCACTCTCCTCACAATGCACTTTGCCGTCACCTGTTTTTTCCTACGTTCTTCCAGTTATTAGCAGTGATTTGAAATCTCCGTCTCAGGGAACAGCTCCAAAGCAGTGTTTCAGAGAGGGTCTCCTCTTGTCAGAGAGTCTGTGTCTCAGTTAGTTGATCAATGGTGGTAGAATTATGAAACAGCTTAACACTTCTAAAATAGGCTTTTAGAAGATTAGGGATTTAATCTATGCGTTAAAGCCTGGCTCTATGTCTTTCTGCTTTTCCTCCATCTAACTCTAACTATCTCATATTAGTGTCAATTCATACACGATACCAATATTAGGTTATCTGTCAGAATTACTATAGAAGGCTGCTAAGGGTTTTAAAAATATTTCACTGTATCTCCATCAGTATTTAATGAATAGTTGTGGAAGGCTCCCTTGGGGCCTGCAAACCAGCTGTCATTTTGAACCAGAAATCTCTGATCATAAAATTTCAAAAATAATATCTTTTACTATAGCTGACAGTAAATTCTTAGCACTGAAGCTGTTCTGTGTGGCAGAGATTCATTTTAAAATGCATTTGATGTGTCAAAATCCCTCTTCAATTACGTAAGTCAAGGGATTGAAGTACGTTAATTTCAAGGATTCCTGTTAAAAAAAGCCATATGAGAGAATTCCTTAGTGAAAAAGGCAAGTTTCTAAGAACATCTCTTTTAAAAACTAAGTGAATGTAGTGGGACATGCATATATTCTATAGATGCTCCTTACATTTGTTTAAATAAAATATTTTAAATACAATGTCTCACATTATTATCTGCACATAATCTTTTATGGTACCAAAATTGTTAATCAATTGATGGCTCAGTTTCAAACTACAATCCTCTACTTGCCGAAATATGTCTGTGTTTAAGGAACTCAACAATAAACAGAAGTCACGTATTTTATTGCCCTGTAGAATATATTTTAAAAATTCTCAGGTGTGTTGTGCAAATCTGCTTTTCAAAAGCAATTTTAACAGAAAGCAAAGTGTATTGTTTTGAGGAGAAAAAGAACATAGCTCTCTGCTTCAGAACATGGTTTATGAAGTACAAGGTTTTTTCCTCCGTAAAAATAGTATCAGCCTTTCTTGTGCAAAATGTCTAGACGTTGCAGCCCTGAAAAAAATCAAGAATACAACTCTTCTGATAGAAAATACTCGTTCTGTTTTTCACTACAGTGACAATGGCAAATGACTGAGGGAAACTGCCATCTCTTATAGTCAAACTGTTCTTCCATATTTTTGTACTTAGAATATGATATGTTTATAATTCATATTAAATTGTACTTTTTAAAAAAACCGATAGCAGTATATAAAATTAACATGTGGTAGAAAATAATTATAGCTCTCATATTTTTATCATGTTATCTGTGCCAGAAACTGTAGGAGGAAATCTTAATAAATTATCTTATATATTTTTCTCAAACATCCTGCAGAGGAAGAGATTTATAGCCCTGTTTTGTTTTCTGATTTTTTTTTTTTTTTGGATGTGGTATCTTTGTGTCAGATAACTGTTGAGTGACTTATCAGGACCACAGAATAAATGGACTATATTCCATAAGCTTAGTCCTCAAAAGACATTGGCTGTTTGAATCCCTACAGTTAAGTCCCTTAAAAACTTACAGACACACTATAAAAGATATATGAAATACTGTTAAAAATAAAAGTCTAGTTCACAGTGATTTACTCTATATCAAATGTTTTTTACAGAAAATTTTGTAGTTTTATTCTTCAATATTATGCAAATTTTCAAAGTTCCCTTTTCTTTGTACTTAGATGCTTATGTATGCAATTTGATCATTTGTCTTCTAGAATAAGTAAATATTATGGAAAATTTCCAGAGTCAGTGGTGAAATTGTGACATTAGTCTTCATAAAATAATGGTTTCTACTTGGGTTAATAATTGCATGGGTCAACTCCAGTGATATGTAAACCTATAATTTTATGTCTAAAAATTAGTTATGGATATCATTCAGGTTTACAGTCCAACAGGGGACATTTAGAGTTGTGATTCCAAATCAGCCAACAAGCTATCAAAAGTAGATATCTTTAAGTATGGTTGTATTTCAACACATTTCTCATTATGTGGTCTATAATACAATGATACTTATAGATTTTTTTAAAAAGAATTTTACTCAAAATAATAAGTTCCATTTATTGAGTTTTTGTTCTCGGTGCTGATCAAGTTTCTCTAGTTTAACAACTATATATACAATTTTATGCAAATGAGGAACATTACAAATTACTTTGTGTAATGGTAGCTCCTATAGGATGTTAACCTGGAAATCTCAGTGTGTTAACATAAGAAATGTTTATTTTTAGCATATGTGATGCAATGATAATTTCTTTTCCTTCACTTAATTAAATCCACAACTTTTTTTTTTTTTAAACCTATAAGGTATACTTTATGGCTCTCTGCTGACTCCTTTTACACGTTCTTCCCTATCTAGATTCACTTTCAATATGTACTTCCACATTTTCTCCTAGCCCGGCAGCAGGTAATATCCCAAACCTGGATCAATGCAGTTTTCTGCCTTTAAAAAGACACACATAGATGCATACACACACACACACACACACACACACACACACACACACACACACACACACACACAGGTTGATGAGTGCTGAAGAAAATAATGCAGTAATGCACCAGCACAAGTTGTAGTCATTATACATTCTTAGTACATCATGAAAGGGGTCCTTAATGCTTTCTGACACTGCAGTTGTTCCCTCATTAGATCTTTACAATATTCTCCACAAGAGCTGTTTCAAATTCCTCAATTCCCTTAAAATTTTTAACCTGGTTACCTAGGATAAAATATAGAGATAGAGATAGAGACAGAGATAGATAGATAGGCATCTCAATTTTCCATTTAAAAATCTTAAAAACCTATTGCTTGAAAACCCTTAGTAATTGCAAAAGATAATGGCAGCTATTTTATGATAAAGCCTTCTGTATAATGTTGAAATATATCAACCTTTCTGGCTTAGTTTAGCCAAACCTTGTGAAAATGAAGAACATGAGACAATATGTCAATATTTATTGAGAATTTATTCTTTAACAGATATTGTTATAGATACCATAAATATATTAATGACTATAATTCAAAAATATTTTGAAATAAATGCTATTATTACATGCATTTGATAAATTTGGAAACATAATGGATAAGTTAATCAAGGTCACACAACCAGGAAGTGGTGACAAAGATTCAAATCTGGCCCTAGAGATCACACTCTTAACTGCTATACAAATAGATTTTTCTTATCTTTTGGCTTTCCTGTCTTTGTTTTTTGGCTCTGTGGACTTTGATGCTCTTTTCTTAAACTAAACAATGCTTATGAAAATATTCATTTAAGGTAGTTTTAAGTGTATTGAGGAATACATGGCTGCATTAATTTAAAAAGGAGATCAATAAGCACAGTCTTATTGAATGTTGGTATATAGCTAGTATAAGGCTTATTTTTAATTTTCAACAACACCTTTAAAGACCATACTGGTTTGAGCTTTTCAGATAAAAATATTTATGTCTCTTCTATCAACATCAAATTCTCTCTTTCCACAGCACAAATTTTCTATTTAATTATTTAATTATTTTCTGTGTTTTAATTTTGGCACATCATACAATTAATATTCCCTAAGTTCATAATCACTTCTCACACTAAATATCTTAATTTGTGTTCTCCCATGTCACAGAATGCCTTTGCATATCTAAATCAAACTTTCCTTTACTGCTAGATTGAATATGACCTCCTATATGAAATATTATGCATGTGTTCATCTTATTTGTATCTTGTCTCTCAAACATTAAGGCACTTTAAGTCACCTCATTCAGATTAATATTTGTATTATCAGTTACTTTGATACTTTTATATTTCAAATAAAAAAATACTTAGCTCAAACTCTGATTTCTGTATCTCAATTACATATCTCAACATTTTATTCCTATTTAGTACGTTAATTTTTACTTTTTTAAAAACAAACTTCTGTATAGCATTCTATCATATTAACATATCAGAAGTTAGAGAATAGTTTATATCAGAAGTTAGAGAATAGTTTATATGTAAATTCAGTACCTCATATATAAATCAGCATAGTACTAGTATTCAGTAAATGTATTCATTGATTATTAATTGTTATATTTAACTACAATAAATATATATACATTTTGGATGCACATATTAGCTTACACTATTTCTAAAGAAGTGTGTTTAATATAAAATGAGACTACCAGAATATTGATGTAATCAGTATTCCTTCTATGTACTTCACAAATTATGAGCATTTCTTTATTTTTCTTTTCTTTTTATTCTTTACTTTTTACATCTGACTTGCACCATGCTGGGAAATTCACCTGATATTAATGTTAATTCATTTTTCAAGGTTAAGAGAAATAATAGCTTTCATTATCTGTAGTAATCATATAAATGCATTAAAGCACATAAAGAACACAAAAACTAAAATTTCTTATGAATGTCTTTTTTTGTTAAAAGCTTATAGACTACTAAAAAAATAAATATCTGAATTAATAGAAGTCAGTGAAACTCTACTCTGTGATTTTACCACTGTTAAGCTCCTTTCAGTCACATATACAAGCCAACTATAAAAATGACAAAAGATGAAATGCTTTGTTTAGAAATCTGATGACATGTTTCCATTATTGAGGTCATATAGAAGAGGTGTTTTGGCTGTCTGCCTGTGCCATGTGGGTACTTAATTCCGTTTTTATTTGGATCTCTGTGACCTAGTCTTCACAGCTACATCAATGATAAATGAACATCTCATTTTAGTAACATATACTATAGTAACTGGTATCTGCAGTTTGACACATCGCTAATTAAATATTGATTTGTTGAATGAACTCTAAGCCTTCAGTATTTTTCTAATTAAAATAATGACTTGTCCATATGCTCGCAGTTATGTTTCTCTTTAAAAAGTAAAAGACACATAGAAGTAGTTCAAAAGTGTAAATTATTAAGCATATTGTACTTCAAGGTATGGTTAATAAATTAGACATTGTAATAGGTTCAGGAAAATTGCTTTTATTGCTTATAATAAAGAAAGATTTCATGCTTCTAATCCAGTTTGGTAATGGCAAAATGCAGCATTTAATAGTAGTGGTACTGCCTTCGGATCATACATTTACTCAGGAGATTTTACTCCATCCTGAGTGAGAAGCTATCCAATTGGATTACTGTAGGTCGTATTAAAATTGAAAAGCCTTAAATGTCTAAAAACAAAATTATTTTTCATTTTAAATTGTTACAAATAAATCTCTGTCAATTGAATTATCCCTAATAAAAGCAGTATTGCATATAAACAGAATTCTTTATATAATGGAATCTCTTTAACACTCCCGAGTCTGGAAACTAGTTAAACATGAAGTCCATCATATATTAGAAAACATTAAAAAGGCATCAAATATGACAGCTTTGTAAGACTTTGTTTTTTTTGTTTTTTTTTTTTAACAGTAAGGGAGTTCTAGGACATAGAGTTTCATGGACACTTTTAATAGGTCTTGACCATGAATTGCCCTTTGAAGAATAAGATGAAGCTTAGGAAGCAAATGCTGATGTGGCAAAAAGACATAAAGTGATGACTGTGCTTTAAAAGATTTTCCCAGAGGTTATCACTTTTTTTTTTTAAATCCACAAAATTATTTGAAGTACTGTTCTTCTTCCTCTCCTTTTTTTCCTTCTTTTAAAACTCTCTTTACATAACTTTCTTCTTGTTAATTTGTTAGTTTGGTTGCAAATGTTTCTTAAATATAGAGTAGATTTACAAATATTTATGAATGATATGGGATGTAGAGAACAAAATGCAAAGGTGCTATCTTAAGAAATAGAAAGTAATTGTTATCTTTGAAATATCACTTACATCTCCCTTCCTGACCCTATCCCTTTCCCAGCCCCACAGTAGAAAACATTATTCAAATTTTATATTTATAATCTCATGGCTTTTCTTTATTTTCCCCCATGTATGCTGGTTTCCGTGGTCATATATTGTTTAGTTTGGTATTTTTTTAAACTATATATAGCATAGGTATTTTTCTGTGATTGATTTTTCACTCAGTGTTTTATCCCAATTTAGCATAGCTAAAAAGAACTATTCATGTTTGCTTTTTTTTTTTAAACTTCTGGGTAGTATTCCATTTTATGAACATAACACAATTTATCTATTTTACTCTTGAATAACACATATTTCCTTCAGTTGGGGCCATGAGAAACAAAACCACAATAAATATTATTTTACAATGATTTTTTTTTCTTTTGCACATAAGAGGGTTTTTTGAGTGCATAAAAAAGTAATATTTCTAGATCATAAATAATTGAAGAAGAAAACCCAAGCCAAAATGGTTAGCTCACCCCTTTATTAAGAACACTGCAAGGTAAAAACAGCTTTAGAATACTGTTGTGTCAGACAGCAAATGTTCTGAAGAATTTATAGGTTAGACAAGCTAAGGTCATAATCAGGTTCATTTTATGGCTTGCTCACTCTTCAAAATCTCAGGAATTATGGGTAATTTAGGTTGTATTTGTCATGTGATAGGATGATGGGCTTTCAAGGCAGGAATTAAGGTTTTTTCAGGTATTAGTTTCTAGGATTAGCAAGAGGGGTTAGGAACAACAGTGTGGAACAATGTTTAACTGAGATTGGTCAAAAAAAAAAAATCAGTCCTTCAGCATTCCTCAGTGTTTAGCTGAAACACTTTAGGTTTCAGCTAAACATTTTAGGTTTCAGGTAGAGCTTTACCTCAGTGTTTCTGAAAAATCCCAAATTATTTCCAGAAGTGATTATTCCAATTAAATTCCAATAAAAATATATGTGATCCTATTTCCACACCCTACCAATACTTGATATTTTCTGGTTTTGTTTGCATTCCCGGACTGTTGATTAGGTTTTTTATCTCCTCAAATATTTATCAGCCATTTTTTTGTTCTTTTTTGCTATTTTAGTGTTTCTCTTATTTTGCTTTTGCATAGTCAATATTTCTTACTGCTCCAAAGAAGGACTTTCTATGTTCTGATTTGTTTTTTTTAATTATCTGTCAGGATATCTATGTCTTTATCTATTGTCTATCAATCAATCTATCATCCATTTATCTAACCTGTCTAATCTATCTATATAATGTTATCTCACATTTTAGTGGCCTGATCCTTAATTTCCGTTATTGTATCTTTATATGAACAGGGGTTAGTTATTTAGCTGTGATCAAATGTTGTCAATCTTACCATTTGTAGTCGATATTTTATATCTTAGAAATATTTCCCTATCTTGATTCATAATGGTATTATTTATTTTGCCTTTTACAATTTTATTGTAATTTATTCTTTCATATTAATGATTTAGTTATTTGGGATTAAAATTTTATGGATAGGGAAAGGATGGGGTACCATTCCCTGTTTTTTCAAATAGGTATAAGCAGTTGACATTAAACCATTCGTTAAGAAGCATTTCCCCCCATTCTGCAATGCCAATTTGTCATAAAACAATGTTCCATATATTTAGTTCTGTTTCTGTTCTTCTAATATCATTCATGGTTCTGTTGACTATACAGCATTGTTTAATTTCTAATCTTTGACATCTAGTAAGGCAAGTTATTTCATCCTGCATGTGCTAAATCCATAGTTATCAGCTAAGAATGATTACCCCTCCCCCCAACCTCAGGACATTTTCCAACATCTGGAGATATTTTGGTTGTCACCTGGGGAGGGTGTGCTACTGGCATCTAATTGTTAGAGGCCAGGAGTGTTGCTATACACCCTGCACTGCACAGGGTTACCACACTTCCCCCAGCAAAGAATTGTCTGGTCCAAAATGTTAGTATGGCCAAGGTTGTAAAACCCTGAACTAAATGGATGACACATTGGGATGTCTTTCTGAAAAGGGAATTGTATGGTCCATGTGTGCAGTAGGATTCAATATAGACATGTTTACTTCCTTCTTTATCTCATTTTTATTCTCTTAGTTGTCTTCTTGCTTCTCTTCAATGCCCTTTATTAAATTTTCATTAGTCTATTCTGTCTTGCAATTTAGTCTTTATTAGTGAGAGTTTCGTATTTCCTTTCCTGAGTGCCTTGAGAGGTAATACAGAGTCTGAAAAAGGAAGATCACAGTCTCTTTTCCTTTCATTTTTTTCTTGAGTTTAATCAACTTTTTTTTCATTTCTTCCTGATTTTGTTCCCTTTTTTTTTCTGACTCAAGGTGATTTTCCCTATCCTGAATATATAGTTATATATAATTATATAGTATTATATCTAAAGATACTGAATAAGATTATTCAGTTTGAGTGCTGTCTTTTGCTTTATGGTGATTTTATTCAGGGAGAAAGTTTCATTCCTTCAGGTATATTACGTTTCATTTAAAAAGATTGTTCGTGGATTTATTTCATTTTGGTCAATTTTGGGTGGTATACAAGATTCCCAGTTTAATGAAATTTACTTCTCACAGGGTAGCAAAATCCAGATTTTTTAGTGAATATGATTTTCTTTAAAGATAAGAAAAGAGACTGTGTGTTCTCTGAATTATGGCTCTTTATTGTCATGAGAGACCTTATGTTTACCCCTTTTAATTATTTTCTTCTCAACCAACCAAATGTCAAAAAGTACCACTTCATCTATTTTCTTCTTTATTCTGTCACAGAAACTATGCTTTTTAAAGATTGACACTTCAAATTAATAGATTATAATTTCATTCCGTTTATATCAGTGTTTCTCAATTGGGAAGGGAGGGACAGTTTTGTCTCAAAAGGGGCATTGTACAAGGTCTAGAAACATGTTTTGGTTGTAAAAACCCCTGGGTGGAGTGGGGGAGAGGGCAGAATTTTGCTACTAGTGTCTACGTGTTCTACTAGGTAGAGGCCAGGGATGCTGCCAAACATTCTACAATGCGCAGCCAGCCCCCGCTTCCCCCAAGAGAGAGTCATCTGGTTCCAAGTGTCAATCCATTCAGGGTTGATTAGCCCTGACTTGTGGCATACACTTCTAGTACTTCCAGACTTAGGTCAGGTTTACTCTTCCTGGTAGTGGTTTTAGATCAAATGTATTACCTCCCCCTTTTTTGTTTCTTATGACCTTTTCCTCCACACTCTTGCTCATTACAAACCCCTGCATTAGGGCAGGAACAAAGGTGGTACTTCCTAGGGATCATTGGTTTGCTTGGAGTTATTTTGAATTTGGGACATTTATTGTCTACAAATTATAATGAAAGCCTCATTTTGTGTACCTGTGCTTGTCCTATTAATAGTTTGTAATGTTTTGGTGGAACTACAGAAAAGATAGAATGAGACAGCCGCCATTTTCTTCAAATATCCAGAAGCCTTCCTTCAGGACCACCTTAAACTATATTTTTTTTCTTTGATATTTTACAGACTACCTAGTGATTATGAATTTGGGTTGCAAATTCATGTTAGTGGAAATTGTGGCTTCAAATTTTTTAGGGAGATTTTTGTCTCCAGCCACTGCCAAATGGCAGGGTAGCAAATGTTTTCGCGGTCTTCAGTGGTTGAATAAGTCTATTTGTAGCTCACATTTCACTGAGAGTCCAGGTTTACCTGCTTGCATATTCTACTGACTGCATTTTAGTTACATCCTAATTTTCTTTTTCCTTTCCTGAACGCCAGGAGAGGCAAAGGGGTTTAAAAAGGGAAGTCCAGTTTTTCTAAGGGCTTGGCATATACCCTCAGATAGAAGATGAACCCTGAGGCTCTAACTATTTGTGTTCCTACTATTATTTCAAGCTTATCTTAATCACAGAACTCGAAACAGACCATTTCAAAGGTATATGTTTTTGTAGAAACGTTTATAGGACCAAAGAATATTAAGAAAATTCTTGTTTTTCTGGAAACAAAAGTATGTCTTGTTATCTGGTTAAAAATAATTTTACCTGACTTCATTGATACTCAACCAAGAAAGGCAAATAACTAGGTTTCCAGGAGAGGTTTTACTCCCATCTAAATCTTATCAATACATCACCTGTAACAAGTCATGTTGATAGTATTTACCTCTGATAGGATGTGATGAAAATGGCACTTTACATCTCTGGTCTTCCTCCTTGAAACACATAACTCCAGTCTAATCATGAGAAAAATATTGGAATATATTTTGAAGAATAAGGGGCATTCTATAAAATACCTCACCAGTACTCCTCAATGCTGTCAAGGTCATCAAAGACAAGGTAAATCTGAGAAACTGTCACAGTTCAAAGGACCCTAAGGAGACACGACAACTAAATGATATTATCCTGGATGGGTTCTTGGAACAGAAAAATCACATTGACTTAAAAAAATAAAGAAATTTGAATCAAATATAGACTTTAATTAGTAATGTATCGATATTAGCTCATTAACTATATAAAATGTACCATGTAAGATGTAAATGTAAGATGTTAATAATAGAGGAAACTGAGTTCATGGTATATAGCACTTCTTCCACTGTATTCTTAATTTTTCCAAAAATCCAAAACTGGGCTAAAAATAAATTTTATTAAGTAATAAACACAAAAATTTCTATCAAAATACTTCCTCATTTAACAGAAATGCTAGTTTCTTTACCAAATGATGTTGTAAATCTCATGCAAAGTAGTTTTGTCCACTTTAGGTCTGAGACAGTGTTTCCATCACACTGCACTGTTGTGCCATGCTATATTGCATACTCTCTTCTAAGGTGGCCCAGACATAGAGGTTGCACTTGATCTAAGGCAAGAAATAATTAGGAAGGTATCATAGTTACTACTTAGAAAATCATGGTGGTAGAAGCTTTACTGGAAAAAAAAGTTGTTCATAGGGCAGAAGCAGAACATAAGAGCAAGGTGAATTGCTCTTTCCTGTGAATATTTAGGAAAAGGAAGAGTGTAAAATATTGGGGGAATTTTAATTGGGGAGTATTTTAGAATATATGGCAATTAGGAACAAAGAGAAAGATTCAAAAGGAAAAATGAGGAAAAGTTATATATCATTTCTACTTGCATTTCCCCTGCTTCTGCCTTCCTTAGATTTTGTACCAGAACCTACTAACAATTTGTTCTTATTGGGGAAGTTTGAACCTTGTACCAACTGAGACACTCCAGTCCTCAGCTTCACTGTTCACTTCCCTTAGATTTAAATCAGTTGCTCAACACAAAAATCTAGTGGTTTTATCCTGATAACTATTGTTAATTCAATTAAATTATGCCAGTCTAGTATCCGTATTGCTAGCTGAGTTCAGTAGTTTTACGTATTTTATCACTATTATTGTCTTAACATTATGCATGACTAATGCCAATATTGTAGCATTATAGTATATATAAAACTGGGCTTATTTTTCCCCATTATGCAACACAATTCTATCCCAAATCCATATTTGCTTATTAACCACAGCTTATTAAAATTGATTAAATTGGGTATGGTATTCTTTCACTATCATAACTGCCAGCCAACTTCTCTCCACAGAACCAAGCTCCACTAGCATTCCCTGCTGAGATGTCTTGCTCCTCTGATTTGTTTTTTATGTATTAATTCACCTTATTAACCCTTTTTTTTTTCCTTTATAGGCAGCTGGTAATTTGAACAATTTTGATATTTTTTTCTAACTTTAAATTGGAATTGTGGATAAGTCATGCACTACTACTTTCTGATTATCACCACAAAATTCTCACCTTTACTCAAGCACAGGTGACATATAACAATGTATTGTTATCAATACATTATTATTATTTTGATTAATGCATTGTCTAGAATAGACCAAATTTAGCAGAAAACATTTCCTAAATGCTATATTTTATCTAAACAATAAATCCTGTGCCTAGTTTAAAAATTCTAAATGTAATGTTCAAAATGGATGCCTCCTTAAGGAACCAGAATTACTTAATTATTTAAATGGAATTTTCTACTGTGCTATGAATTTCAGGAAATTCTGACTAGGTAAACTAGGGAAGTTAAAATTAGTACTAGAAAAGAGTAAAACCCTGTTGTGATGGGAGGCTCAAATGGTTCAAGTGTCCCTTTTATATCTTTTTGGAATAAAAAAAGCAACTAAGTCTACGTATAGACGTCTGAGGCATGTGGCCCTTCTGCTTACCAGATACCTTAGCAGTGACAGCCCGTCTTATTCTAGACACAGGAGAATAATTTGTAGCCAGGGGGGAAAGTCATGGACTATAGTAAAGGCATGAACCCTAACTCTGAGAATGGGGATAAGTTTAAGAATAATAAGTTGAAACCCAAGCAGACATCCTAAATAATATATAATATTTCCTGAATTCAAATGATATACAGACTAGAATAAGTTTCCTATACTCTACCATGGAAAGAAGTTAAAATATGTTATCTCGCTCACTAATGCATCATTGATATCAAGGCCTTATTATTTCTACTTTCTTCACCTTCTCTCTTTTTGCTCTTATTTAAGAATCTCTTGCAAACATCATTATTCTTTGTAACAACCAGATCTTTCTCTTGTTTTTGAACCAAGCAAAGAAAACTACAGTGTTTCATTATGTCACAGTTTTCAAGTAATTTACTAAGGGGTGGTCAAGAAATCTTAGAAACTATCACCAAATTTTCTTTTTTTTTTTAACTTTTTATTTTATATTGGAGTATAACTGATTAACAATGTTGTGATAGGTTCAGGTGTATGGCATAGTGATTCAGTTCTACATTTTTCCATTTAGGTTGTTAACTAATATTGAGCAGAGTTCCCAGTGCTATACAGTAGGTCCTTGTTGGTTTTCCATTTTAAATATAGCAGCACTATCACCAACATTTTTGTCATCATAGTAATATCATTATGGGTCTTTAATAATTTTGAGTAATGAAGAATCTATTAAAATGACTACGGATTTTTAAAAAATTACTAAACAACAATTTATTGAATATTGAAAAAATGACAGTCACTTGTAAATTATAGAATAATAATTAAGATATCATACCTATCGTATTTGTTGATTTTAATGTACTATTGAATATTATCTATTACAGAAGAGAAACATCCAATTCACACTTCCTTATATGTAAATATACACACAATATATCCACCAATAAATTTATAGCATTATTTTCATTAGATTGTGTATTAGTGTTTACATTATTATGGCTATATGATATTTTACTTACAACTAAGCCTGTAGTATACCTGACTGTATTTTTTGTTTTTACAATAGTTATTGAAAATTGCTTCATTTTTGTTGTTTTGTTCTCTTTGTGTTTCTTGCTAACTGAATCCTAAACTACCATCAATAGGATACATGCTCCCAATTTGTGAAAATATAAATGTCTTGGATCCCTTTGCACTGCTGGGGCTGGATGGGACGTGCTCTAGGCCTGTTGCACACCTCTCTTTCATTATTACCCTTGGAATTCGTCCTCTGTAAGTTCCTTATATGGAATTTACATTTTCCTTTTTTATTTGGTTCCACATTTTAGTGAAATGCTTTCTTCAGTGGCTTCCCCCACACAGGCATATTGTTCTGGGCTATGTTAATTGTCTAAATTTATAGTTCATAGGCGATATTTTTGCACGTCAAATTTAGGAGGAAAACTATTTGCCACTAAAAATTTTGAAAACATTTGTTCAGACTACTGGGTTCACAAGAAGTTGGATGTTGTTCTAATTTCTGTTCTTTTTATGTGGACTTTTTTCCTTTTTTCTGAAGGCTTTTAGTATCTTTCCTTTGCCCCTTTTATTCTTTAATTTCACAATGGCTTGCCTTGGTGTGCATATTTTTTAAATGAAATATTTGAAATAGAAAGTCTTTTTCATCTGGAAACACTTATCCTTTGTTTCTAATAAATATTTATTGTAAACTTTTCTTTCTTCTATTTGTACTGTTCTTCCTTTCTGAAACTATGGTTTATGATGGATTTCATGAACTGATTAAAAATCTTATTCTTCCTATCTCATATGTGTATGTGTGTGTGTGTGTATGTTTTAATTTCTGATCTTTATATTTTGAATTTGTTTCATTTTGTGTGCCATTCATTTCTTCTTTCATGGGTGTAATACATTTTCTCTCTAAGGATAATTGTCCTTCTTCTCCTAAGGATATTGCCTAAGTTTCCTCCAGATTCTGTTTGCTAGTCTCAGTCTTCCCTCTTATGGATGTTCCTCAAATGCTTGGTGATCCATTGATCATGGTATCCACAAAATGATTCAGGATTCCTTTGTGTCTGTT